>NC_084732.1:9462891-9502583 GCF_033978785.1 Entelurus aequoreus | reverse complement strand
AATAACAATATATAAAGAATACATGTTAGCGTTTATCTGTAAATAATATATAAAGAATATATGTCAGCGTTTATCTGTAAATAATTTATAAATAATAAATGTCAGTGTTATCTGTAAATAATATATGAATAATAAATGTCAGTGTTTATCTATAAATAATAAATGTCAGTGTTATCTGTAAATAATATATAAATAATAAATGTCAGTGTTTATCTGTAAATAATATATGAAAAATAAATGTCAGTTTATCTGTAAATAACAATATATAAATAATACATGTCTGTGTTTATCTGTAAATAATATATAAATAATACATGTCTGTGTTTATCTGTTAGAAACAATATATAAATAATAAATGTTGTTACGGTTGTCTGTTCAACATCTTCCCGCTTGAAGCCAAACCACCGCCAGACGATGGACCCCGTGCTGTTTTTCTTGGGAATTAATTCTTCCTTCATTTGTTACCAGATTCGCACCTTCTTTCTCTCGTATCACCGCTCGCCTCGGCTCAGCTAGCATCACAGCTAACGTTACCTCTCTGCTCGGCGAGGGCGTATGACGTTGCACGCGCGACAGCATGTGACGTATGTAAGAAGGTGCGCTTGTTTTACGTCTCTGTGAGAAGAGCCTGTAGTGTAATGCCCGCAACTGTGTGAGAACGTATACTCCAATATCACCATATAGTCATTTTCTGTATCGCACAGAGACAAACCCGCCATATATCCAGTATATTCCATATATCACCCAGCCCTACTTTGAAGGATGTCCCATTGATTGGAATGGGAATTTCCAAAACATTTGGGAATTTCGAGAAAAGCGAGAATTTTTTGGAAAATGGTAAAAACTAGGGATGTCCGATAATGGCTTTTTGCCGATATCTGATATTCCGATATTGTCCAACTCTTTAATTACCGATACCGATATCAACCGATACCGATATATGCATTTGTGGAATTAACACATTATTATGCCTAATTTGGACAACCAGGTATGGTGAAGATAAGGTACTTTTTTTAAAAATTAGTAAAATAAGATAAATTAAAAACATTTTCTTGAATAAAAAAGAAAGTACAACAATATAAAAACAGTTACATAGAAACTAGTAATGAATGAAAATGAGTAAAATTAACTGTTAAAGATTAGTATTATTAGTGGACCAGCAGCACGCACAATCATGTGTGCTTACGGACTGTATCCCTTGCAGACTGTATTGATATATATTGATATATAATGTAGGAACCAGAATATTAATAACAGAAAGAAACAACCCTTTTGTGTGAATTAGTGTAAATGGGGGAGGGAGGTTTTTTGGGTTGGTGCACTAATTGTAAGTGTATCTTGTGTTTTTTATGTGGATTTAAGTTTAAAAAAAATAACCAAATTTTTGCAGTCATTGCAAATTGCCAGTTTTTTATCCGTCAGAGACACGTTAAAATAATCCCAAACCATAGACATGGCGTCGTTAGTCAGTCACCGAGCTCGCTTGTTAGCCACGGCTACAGCACCGGCAACAACACACTCTGCTCTTTTCGTCAATCCAATCCAATCCACTTTATTTATATAGCACATTTACACAACAAGAATGTTTCCAAAGTGCTGCACAGCCATGATTAAAAACAATATTAAAAACAATATTATTTACACCGATGACTGAATAAAAACAAAGAATAAATTAATAGAAAACAATATAAAAAAAATAAATATGATTAAAAACGATTTTAAAGGGTAAAACCAATTAAAACAGTAAAATAGACATCAAAATTTATTAAAAAAAACACAGGACAACAGAGGACAGAAGACCACACAACTCACGTTGTGTTAAAAGCCAAAGAATAAAAGTGGGTCTTTCATTCGCTTACATACGCAGATTATCCACTTCATTTGGATTTTTCATCCGGTTAATTGACTTACCGAATATCGGCCCAGGCACCAAGAAAAGCAACATGGGCGGCAGCTGTGTTTTTAACGTGTGTAGCGAAGCCTGCTTTTTTTTACAAGGTTGTCATGTGTATTTCCTCCCTGAGACGCTTTCCATTTTTCTCCCCGGTCCAGACGTTCAGGCGAGAAGGCAACGACCTGTTCATGAACCACAAGATCGGCCTGGTGGAGGCGCTGTGCGGCTTCCAGTTCATGCTGAAGCATCTAGACGGCAGACAGATCGTGGTCAAGTACCCCGCCGGGAAGGTCATCGAGCCAGGTAACTCCGCCCCCCACCCCCGTCTCGTCTCGGGAAAGTGCCGACCGTTCCTTTCTCCCCCCCCCGTGCAGACTCGGTGAGGGTGGTGCGAGGGGAGGGCATGCCTCAGTACCGGAACCCCTTTGAGAAGGGAGACTTGTACGTGAAGTTCGACGTGCAGTTCCCCAGCAACAACTGGATCAGTCCAGAGAAACTGACGGTAGGACAGACTTTTCATCCTCTTCATAGTTCTCTGTATGTGAATGAAGCAGGGTGTGGCAGCACAATGTACGCAACACCACATGAAATAGACAATAAATGTGTAGGGAACTAGTCGGGGTGTCAAAACAAAACTATCTTCCATTCTTATGTGTAACCATTATTAATCCATTTAAAGAAAAATACTTCCATTACTTACCGTATTTTCCGGACCATATGGCGCAACGGATTGTAAGGCGCACTGCCGATGAGCGGGTCTAGTCAGGTCTAGTTTCATACAAAAGGGTACTGGATTATAAGGCGCATTAAAGGAGTCATATCAGGATTATTTTCTAAATGTAAAATACTTCCTTGTTGTCTTTAAAGGCCTACTGAAATGACATTTTCTTATTTAAACGGGGACAGGAGATCCATTCTATGTGTCATACTTGATCATTTGGCGATATTGCCATATTTTTTGCTGAAAGGATTTAGTAGAGAACATCGACGATAAAGTTTTGGTCGCTGATAAAAAAAAGCCTTGCCTGTACCGGAAGTAGCGTGACGTCACACGTTGAAGGGCTCCTCACATTTGCACATTGTTTACACCAGCAGCGAGAGCGATTCGGACCGAGAAAGCGACGATTACCCCATTAATTTGAGCCAGGATGAAAGATTCGTGGATGCGGTACGTGAGTGAGAAGGACTAGAGTGCAGTGCAGGATGTATCTTTTTTCGCTCTGACCGTAACTTAGGTACAAGCTGGCTCATTGGATTCCACACTTTCTCCTTTTTCTATTGTAGATCACGGATTTTAAACCACCTGGGATACTATATCCTCTTGAAAATGAGAGTCGAGAACGCGAAATGGACATTCACAGTGACTTTTACCTCCACGACAATACATCGGCGAAACACTTTAGCTACGGAGCTAACGTGATAGCATCGTGCTTAACTGCATATAGAAACAGACGAAATAAGCCCCTGACTGGAAGGATAGACAGAAGATCAACAATACTACCAAACTTTGGACCTGTAACCACACGGTTAAAGGCCTACTGAAATGAATTTTTTTATTTAAACGGGGATAGCAGATCTATTCTATGTGTCATACTTGATCATTTCGCGATATTGCCATATTTTTGCTGAAAGGATTTAGTATAGAACAACGACGATAAAGATTGCAACTTTTGGTATATGATAAAAAAAAGGCTTGCCCCTACCGGAAGTAGCGTGACGTAGTCAGTTGAACATATACGCAAAGTTCCCTATTGTTTACAATGATGGCCGCATGAAGTGAGAGAGATTCGGACCGAGAAAGCGACAATTTCCCCATTAATTTGAGCGAGGATGAAAGATTTGTGGATGAGTAAAGTGCAAGTGAAGGACTAGTGGGGAGTGGAAGCTATTCAGATAGGGAAGATGCTGTGAGAGGCGGGGGTGACCTGATATTCAGCTGGGAATGACTACAACAGTAAATAAACACAAGACATATATATACTCTATTAGCCACAACACAACCAGGCTTATATTTAATATGACACAAATTAATCCTGCATAAAAACACCTGCGTGTTTGTTATGCTAGCTCCTAGCTCCTCTGCTAGCTCCTAGCTCCATAGAACACGCCAATACAATTCAAACACCTGATCAACACACACAATCACTCAGCCCAAAAGACCGTTCACCTAACCCAAGGTTCATAAAGCTTATATATTTTAAAAAAGTTACGTACAAACGCAAAAAAAAAGTTGCGCACATACGGTCAAGCGATCAAATGTTTAGAAGCCAAAGCTGCATACTCACAGTAGCACGTCTGCGTCTTTGTCATCCAAATCAAAGTAATCCTGGTAAGAGTCTTTGTTGTCCCAGTTCTCTACAGGCGTCTGTGTATCGAAGTCAAAAGTCCTCCTGGTTAGAGTCTCTGTTATCCGAGTTCTTCCATCTTGACTGCATCTTTCGGGAATTACGTTCGAAAAATACGTCCATTTCGCACCGACAACTTTCTTCTTTGCTTGCTCAGCTTCCTTCTCCATAATGCAATGAACATGATTGCAACAGATTCACGAACACAGATGTCCAGAATACTGTGGAATTGTGAAATGAAAACAGAGCTTTTTTGTATTGGCTTCAATGTGGAAGGCATACCCGTGTTCCCCGGGCTACGTCACGCGCATACGTCATCCTCAGAGGCGTTTCGAACCGGAAGTTTAGCGGCAAATTTAAAATGTCACTTTATAAGTTAACCCAGCCGTATTGGCATGTGTTATAATGTTAAGATTTCATCATTGATATATAAACTATCAGACTGCGTGGTCCGGTAGTAGTGGCTTTCAGTAGGCCTTTAAAGGCCTACTGAAAGCCACTACTAGCGACCACGCAGTCTGATGAAAACGTCTAGGTATGATGACGTTTGCGCGTGACGTCAAGGGTTGAAGCGGAAGTATTGGGACACATTGTATCCCAATACAAAAAGCTCTGTTTTCATCGCAAAATTCCACAGTATTCTAGACATCTGTGTTGGTGAATCTTTTGCAATTTGTTTCATAAACAATGGAAATAGCAAAAAAGAAAGTTGTAGGTGGGAAGCGGTGTATTAGCGGCCGGCTGCAGCAACACAAACACGTAGCGGCTACGTCGTAGCCGGTGTTTCATTGTTTACATTCCCGAACGATGACAGTCAAGCTTTACCATTGGCCTGTGGAGAACTGGGACAACATAGACTCTTACCGGGAGGACTTTGAGTTGGATACGCATGCTTGTGGAGATGGGACAACAGAGACTCTTACCAGGCTGGATACACGCTACCGTGAGTACGCAGCTGCGGCTTCCAGACATTTGATGGCTTGCCCGTACGTGCGTGCCGCTATGTGCATGTCACGTACGTAACTTTGGGGAAATATATGTGCTGTATGGACTTTGCGGAGGTGAACGGTACTTTGGGCTGTGGGATTGAGTGTGTTGTGCGGGTGTTTGATTTGTATTGGCGGGTTATATGGACGGGAGGGGGGAGGTGTTTGTTACGCGGCATATTAAATATAAGCCTGGTTGTGTTGTGGCTAATAGAGTATATATATGTCTTGTGTTTATTTACTGTTTTGAATATCAGGTCCCACCCGCCTCTCACAGCATCTTCCCTATCTGAATCGCTTCCACTGCCCTCTAATCCTTCACTCTCACTTTCCTCATCCACGAATCTTTCATCCTCGCTCAAATTAACGGGGAAATCGTCGCCTTCTCAGTCCGAATCGCTCTCGCTGCTGGTGGCCATGATTGTAAACAATGTGCAGATGTGAGGAGCTCCACAACCTGTGACGTCACGCTACTTCCGCTACAGGCAAGGCTTTTTTTTATCAGCGAGCAAAAGTTGCCAACTTTATCGTCGATGTTCTCTACTAAATCCTTTCAGCAAAAATATGGCAATATCGTGAAATGATCAAGTATGACACAGAATGGATCTGCTATCCCCGTTTAAATACGAAAATCTCATTTCAGTATGCCTTTAAACGTGTGATGGTGGTTCTTTGGTGCGTCTGCCTCACTATACGAAGGTCCTGGGTTCGATCCTGCGCTCCAAAGACATGCACCTGGGGATAGGCCCCTCCCACTTCCAAAGACATGCACCTGGGGATAGGTTGATTGGCAACACTGGGGGTACGGTTGGAAGAGTGGCTGTGCCAGCAACCTGAGGGTTCCTGGTCCAATCCCCACCTTCTACCATCCTAGTCACGTCCGTTGTGTCCTTGAGCAAGACACTTCACCTTTGCTCCTGATGGGTCCTGGTTAGCGCCTTGCATGGCAGCTCCCGCCATCAGTGTGTGTGTGAATGTGGAAATAGTGTCAGAGCGCTTTGAGTACCTTAAAAAGGTAGGAAAGCGCTATGTATTGGGGCGGTATGGCGTAGTGGGGAGAAACCTGAGGGTTGCAGGTTCGTTCCCCGCCGGTTATGTGGTAGCAACACAGGACGTGGGGGATTAGCGAGTCCTAAACATTGGTAGCGACACAGGACGTCAGTGATTAGTGAGTCCTAAACGTTGGTAGCGACACAGGACGTCAGTGATCAGCGAGTCCTAAACGTTGGTAGCGACACAGGACGTCAGTGATTAGCAAGTCCCAAACGTTGGCAGCGACACAGGACGTCAGTGATTAGTGAGTCCCAAACGTTGGTAGCGACACAGGACGTGGGTGATTAGCGAGTCCCAAACGTTGGTAGCGACACAGGACGTGGGTGATTAGCGAGTCTTAAACGTTGGTAGCGACACAGGACGTGGGTGATTAGCGAGTCCCAAACGTTGGTAGCGACACAGGACGTCAGTGATTAGCTAGTCCCAAACGTTGGTAGCGACACAGGACGTGGGTGATTAGCGAGTCCTAAACGTTTGTAGCGACACAGGACACGTTGGTAGTGACACAGGACGTAAGTTATTAGTGAGTCCTAAACGTTGGTGGTGACACAGGACATGGGTGATTAACTAGTCCTAAACGTTGGTAGCGACACCGGACCTGGGTGATTAGTGAGTCCTAAACGTTGGTAGTGACACAGGACGTAAGTTATTAGTGAGTCCTAAACGTTGGTAGTGACACAGGACGTAAGTTATTATTGAGTCCTAAATGTTGGTAGTGACACAGGACGTAAGTTATTAGTGAGTCCTAAACGTTGGTAGTGACACAGGACGTAAGTTATTAGTGAGTCCTAAACGTTGGTAGTGACACAGGACGTAAGTTATTATTGAGTCCTAAACGTTGGTAGTGACACAGGACGTAAGTTATTATTGAGTCCTAAACGTTGGTAGTGACACAGGACGTAAGTTATTAGTGAGTCCTAAACGTTGGTAGTGACACAGGACGTAAGTTATTAGTGAGTCCTAAACGTTGGTAGTGACACAGGACGTAAGTTATTAGTGAGTCCTAAACGTTGGTAGTGACACAGGACGTAAGTTATTATTGAGTCCTAAACGTTGGTAGTGACACAGGACGTAAGTTATTATTGAGTCCTAAATGTTGGTAGTGACACAGGACATGGGTGATTAACTAGTCCTAAACTTTGGTAGCGACACCGGACCTGGGTGATTAGTGAGTCCTAAATGTTGGTAGTGACACAGGACATGGGTGATTAACTAGTCCTAAACTTTGGTAGCGACACCGGACCTGGGTGATTAGTGAGTCCTAAACGTTGGTAGCGACACAGGACCTGGGTGATTGGTGAGTCCTAAACGTTGGTAGCGAAACAGGACGTGAGTGATTAGCGAGTCCTAAACATTGGTAGCGACACAGGACATGGGTGATTAGCGAGTCCTAAATGTTGGTAGCGAAACAGGACGTGAGTGATTAGCGAGTCCTAAACGTTGGTAGCGACACAGGACGTGGGTGATTAGCGAGTCCTAAACGTTGGTAGCGACACAGGACGTGGGTGATTAGCGAGTCCTAAAGTTGGTGGCGGCGTGTGCGTGCAGGAGCTGGAGGACATGCTGCCATCACGGTCGGAGGCGCCCATCATCACGGGCGACACGGAGGAGGTGGACCTGCAGGACTACGACGTCAGCCAGGGCTCCTCGTCGGGCGGCCGCAGGGAAGCCTACAACGACAGCTCCGACGAGGAGGGCGGCCCCCACGGCCCCGGGGTCCAGTGCGCCCACCAGTAGGGGGGGTGAAGGAGGGCGTGGCACGGAGCGACGTCGTGAGGGCTTGCATCACATCTAGAGACTTGATCAGGTATTTAAAGAGGCGGCTGCACTGATCCAGTGCCCCCCCCACTTCTACAGTATGTCCTCTAGGGGGGGCCACTGGATCCTCCGCACAGAAGAATGTCTCCTTTCTTCATTTTTGTTTTTCCATAGAATATACAATAATTTAAACCTTTTCATCCACAAGGCGCCAGTCATGAGTCATTTTTTTATAACTTGATTATCTGTCTAGGTTTTTACTTTAAACCCCCCCCACCCCCCCACCCCCGCTTTACGTTTTTAGACCCTGACACCACACCTTCATCGTGTGCTTCTTTCTCCACCACTTGCTTTGGCGCCTGTATTCCAAGTGGTGTGGTTTTTAAAAACAAAAACGCCTACATTTAAAAAAAATATATAAATAAAAAAAAAGGTAAAATACAAACTGGCCTGCATCTGTGCTGAGACCGTGTGCATGTCAAATAAATAAAGAGCTTTGGTTCCTGCACTTGTACAGCAGACTCGTGAAGACGCGCCTCAAAGTGTTGAAATTGTTGAATAAATGTTTGAAGCAGTCAGTTAGTCTCCTCATTCCACGCTGGAAATATGCAAAAACAAGATATTTGCTGCTCAAACTGGTCAACTTTGTTATTTTTTGGCAAATATTAGCTCATTTGGACATTGATGCTTGCATCATGTCTCAAAAAAGCTGGCACAAGTTGCAAAAAAGACTGAGAAAGTTGAGGAATGCTCATCAAAGACTTATTTGGAACATCCCACAGGTGAACGGGCTAATTGGGAACAGGTGGGTGCCATGATTGGGTATAAAAGCAGCTTCCACAAACAAGGACGGGGCGAGGGTCACCACTTTGTCGACAAATGCCTGAGCAAATTGTTTAAGGACAACATTTCTCAACAAGGAATTTCGGTATTTCACCATCCACGCTCCGTAATATCATCAGAAGGTTCCGAGAATCTGGAGAAATCACTGCACATAAACGATATTACGGACCTTCAGGATCCCTCAGGTGGAACTGCATCAAAAAGCCACATCGGTACATAAAGGATATCACCACATGGGCTGAGGAACACTTCAGAAAACTACTGTCAGTTACTACGGTTGGTCGCTGCATCTGTAAGTGCAAGATAAAACTCTTTAATATGCCGAGCCAAAGCCATTTATCAACAACACCCGGAAACGCCGCCGGCTTCGCTGGGCCCCGAGCTCATCTAAGATGGACTGATGCAAAGTGGAAAAGTGTTCTGTGGTCTGACGAGTCCACGTTTCAAGTGATGCATACGTTTTAGTCTTCTACATCATCAGTGTGATTAGTTTTGTCCTAAAAAGCCTGACCTATCAGATCACATACATGCAATAAACGTGTTGAAAGTGTAATTAACCCTTTAACACCTAAAGTATCATAAGTGATACATACGTTTGTCTTCTACATCGTCAGTGTGATTTGTTTTGTCCTAAAAAGCCTGACCTATCAGATCACACGCATGCAATACACGTGTCGAAAGTGTAATTAACCCTTTAACACCTAAAGTATCATAAGTGAAACATACGTTTTAGTCTTCTACATCATCAGTGTGATTAGTTTTGTCCTAAAAGGCCTGACCTGTCAGATCACACGCATGCAATACACGTGTCGAAAGTGTAATCAACCCTTTAACACCTAAACTATCATAGGTGATACATAAAGTATCATAGGTGAAACATACGTTTTAGTCTTCTACATCAGTGTGATTAGTTTTGTCCTAAAAAGCCTGACCTATCAGATCACACGCATGCAATACCGGTGTCGAAAGTGTAATCAACCCTTTAACACCTAAAGTATCATAAGTGAAACATATGTTTTAGTCTTCTACATCATCAGTGTGATTAGTTTTGTCCTAAAAAGCTTGACCTATCAGATCACACGCATGCAATACCGGTGTCGAAAGTGTAATTAACCCTTTAACACCTAAAGTATCATAAGTGAAACATACGTTTTAGTCTTCTATATCATCAGTGTGATTAGTTTTGTCCTAAAAAACTGACCTATCAGATCACACGCATGCAATACCGGTGTCGAAAGTGTAATGAACCCTTTAACACCTAAAGTATCATAAGTGAAACATACGTTTTAGTCTTCTACATCATCAGTGTGATTAGTTTTGTCCTAAAAAGCTTGACCTATCAGATCACACACATGCAATAAGCGTGTCGAAAGTGTAATTAACCCTTTAACACCTAAAGTATCATAGGTGATACATACGTTTTAGTCTTCTACATCATCAGTGTGATTAGATTTGTCCTAAAAAGCCTGACCTATCAGATCACACGCATGCAATACACGTGTCGAAAGTGTAATAACCCTTTAACACCTAAAGTATCATAGGTGATACATAAAATATCAAAGGTGAAACATACGTTTTAGTCTTCTACATCATCAGTGTAATTAGTTTTGTCCTAAAAAACTGACCTATCAGATCACACGCATGCAATACCGGTGTCAAAAGTGTAATTAACCCTTTAACACCTAAAGTATCATAAGTGAAACATACGTTTTAGTCTTCTACATCATCAGTGTGATTAGTTTTGTCCTAAAAAGCTTGACCTATCAGATCACACACATGCAATAAACGTGTCGAAAGTGTAATAACCCTTTAACACCTAAAGTATCATAAGTGATACATACGTTTTAGTCTTCTACATCATCAGTGTGATTAGTTTTGTCCTAAAAAAACCTGACCTATCAGATCACACGCATGCAATACACGTGTCGAAAGTGTAATTAACCCTTTAACACCTAAAGTATCATCAATCAATCAATGTTTATTTATATAGCCATCATCAGTGTGATTGGTTTTGTCCTAAAAAGCCTGACCTATCAGATCACATGCATGCAATACATGTGTCGAAAGTGTAATTAACCCTTTAACACCTAAAGTATTATAGGTGATACATACGTTTTAGTCTTCTACATCATCAGTTTGATTAGTTTTGTCCTAAAAAGCCTGACCTATCAGATCACACGCATGCAATACACGTGTCGAAAGTGTAATAACCCTTTAACACCTAAAGTATCATAGGTGATACATAAAGTATCATAGGTGATACATACGTTTTAGTCTTCTACATCATCAGTGTGATTAGTTTTGTCCTAAAAAGCCTGACCTATCAGATCACACGCATGCAATACACGTGTCGAAAGTGTAATTAACCCTTTAACACCTAAAGTATCATAAGTGAAACATATGTTTTAGTCTTCTACATCATCAGTGTGATTAGTTTTGTCCTAAAAAGATTGACCTTCCGATCACACGCATGCAATAAACGTGTCGAAAGTGTAATTGACCCTTTAACACCTAAAGTATCATAAGTGATACATACGTTTTAGTCTTCTACATCATCAGTGTGATTAGTTTTGTCCTAAAAAGCCTGACCTATCAGATCACACGCATGCAATACATGTGTCAAAAGTGTAATTAACCCTTTAACACCTGAAGTATCATAGGTGATACATACGTTTTAGTCTTCTACATCATCAGTGTGATTAGTTTTGTCCTAAAAGGCCTGACCTGTCAGATCACACGCATGCAATACACGTGTCGAAAGTGTAATTAACCCTTTAACACCTAAAGTATCATAAGTGATACATACGTTTTAGTCTTCATCGTCAGTGTGATTAGTTTTGTCCTCCAAAGCCTGACCTATCAGATCACACGCATGCAATACACGTGTCGAAAGTGTAATCAACCCTTTAACACCTAAAGTATCATAAGTGATACATACGTTTTTCTCATCAGTGTGATTAGTTTTGTCCTAAAAAGCCTGACCTATCAGATCACACGCATGCAATACACGTGTCGTCCACAAGAGGGCAGTATATTACTTAGAGGGCTGTCAAGACAGGAGACACCTGATTTTTGAAGATAAACTCTACCAAATTTAAAAGGAATAAGGTAATAAAAATATATTTTTTATTGACACATCAGTAGTAACACTTAACATGTTGATGCAATGGGAAATGACTTAATATTTCATTACATATTTTATAGTAAAATTGTTTTTGAGAATGTGTATCAAATTGGAAACAACAGATATTAACTCTAAATTAGTCCGTTGGTAATTTATTGTGATGCAGCCTGAACCGCGTGTTTGTTTGCAACAATGTTCCTGCTTGACGATATAATTTATTGTGATGTAGCCTGAACCGCGTGTTTGTTTGCAACAATGTTCCTGCTTGACGATATAATTTATTGTGATGTAGCCTGAACCGCGTGTTTGTTTGCAACAATGTTCCTGCTTGACGATATAATTCGCCACCCCAACTTTCGCCCTGTTAATACTTCTCGCTACACAATACTTACCCCCATTCTACCAGTAGAGGGCGACACAGACCAGGTTTAAATCAACAGTGCTTATTCTCCATTCATCTCTAATGGACTGCTTTAATAGTCCATGTACATTTGTTTTATAACACATTGTAGAGTATATTATATTATATATAACATATTATTGCATATTATATTGCCTAAATGTATCCTAATCATTCTTTGTATGTGTTCCCTTTCGACCACACCCACACACACACCCACCTATAGCACACGTGTCCAAGTTCACCATTAAAGAGTGCCTGAAAGCCTCTCTGTGGTCTACTCTCTGACCCGAGTCCTTGTCCTAAGAAGATACCAGACCAGCATTCCGCATCCAGAGTAACCGACTCTATCACAGCTACACTCTTCCAAAATGCAATAGCTTATTGCTAATTTACATAGGATTTTGCCATAGACAGGCTACTATTAGCATGAGCGATTTTACATGGCGATTTCAACACCTTCGAATTCGGTAAAGGAAACGCCAGCTAAGATTGCAGTTAGAATTTTACAATGGGAGTCTGTGGAACGCTCTCCCTGACCACCTGAGGGCACCACAGACTGTGGACGCTTTTAAAAAAGGCTTAAAAACCCTTCTTTTTAAAAAAGCCTTTTTTTTTTAGATACATGCATATTAGTTTTAGCTATATGGCTGTTCTAGTTTTTATTTTTATTTAAATTTTTTATTTTTTATTTTTTTAATGCACTGTAGCACTTTGAGGTTGTTTACTCAATGTAAAGTGCTTTTTACAACTAAAATCTATTATTATTATTACTTACAGTACAGACACTTTGTACGGCGCAACCTGACAAGTTCATCTTCCTGGGGGAAAAAAGGTACTTTCTAGTTTGACAACACACCATAAATAGTTATACAGTGCTGCCATCTAGTGGTCTTGGGAGTGCAACTGCATTGCAAATGAGACAAAGCTACGAACTATGGGAGTCTGTGGAACGCTTTCCCTGACCACCTGAGGGCACCACAGACTGTGGATGCTTTTAAAAAAGGCTTAAAAACCCTTCTTTTTTTAAAAAAAAAAGCCCTTTTTTTTTAGATATATGCATACTAGTTTTAGCTATTTGGCTGTTCTAGTTTTTATTATTTTTTATTATCATTTTATTTATTTTTTAATACACTATAGCACTTTGAGGTTGTTTACTCAATGTAAAGTGCTTTTT
Source organism: Entelurus aequoreus (assembly GCF_033978785.1). Taxonomy (NCBI): domain Eukaryota; kingdom Metazoa; phylum Chordata; class Actinopteri; order Syngnathiformes; family Syngnathidae; genus Entelurus; species Entelurus aequoreus. Next base: position 9,489,003 of record NC_084732.1, on the reverse strand, counting down.
ACAAATAAAATGTATTATTATTATTACTTACAGTATTGACACTTTGTGGGGCGCAACCTGACAAATTCATCTTCCTGGGGGAAAAAAGGTACTTTCTAGTTTGACAACACACCATAAATAGTTATACAGTGCTGCCATCTAGTGGTCTTGGGAGTGCAACTGCATTGCAAATGAGACTAATGTCATCAGAAAACAAAGATATAACAACTCATAATTGTAATTTTTTAATGTTACATCAAAAAATGATTATCAAACTATTTACATTAACATACAAAAGTACCGAAAAATTGTACTATTATTTTGTCAAACACTTTATTGTGATTCATCATCAGACTGTGAAGACACAGCTGTGTGTAATCATACATTTGGCCAGCAGGTGGACTCTTGTGCATGCGTCGAAGCTTCGAGAAACTCAAGTGGTTCAATCTTCATCTGACCATCACTAAAACAAAGCATGACCTATTATTTCCTAAATAAAATATTGATACTTCCGTCTTTGTCCGTCACAAATATTTATAAAAAAAATAGCGCGTCAAAACAAAAACAAAACAAACCCTTTTGCAAACTAATGTACTTTTCCTACGCTCCGCACACGGTATAGCTCGGTTGGTAGAGCGGCCGTACCAGCAACTTGAGGGTTGCAGGTTCGATCCCCGCTTCCGCCATCCTAGTCACTGCCGTTGTGTCCTTGGGCAAGACACTTTACCCACCTGCTCCCAGTGCCACCCACACTGGTTTAAATGTAACTTAGATATTGGGTTTCACAATGTAAAGCGCTTTGAGTCACTTGAGAAAAAGCGCTATATAAATGTAATTCACTTCACTTCACTTCACTTCTTCGGCGGTCCACTGCATAGACATGTTATAAGTAGACGCAACATTGGTTGCTGTGACGCGAGAAATTGGGCCGCCATCTTGAAGTGGTGGGTGACGAGGAGCCTGCGAGCAGCCTAAAATGACAGTTGACAGGTAGAAAACAAAGATGCTAAACTGACAGTTGACAGGTAGAAAACAAAGATGCTAAACTGACAGTTGACAGGTAGAAAACAAAGATGCTAAACTGACAGTTGACAGGTAGAAAACAAAGATGCTAAACTGACAGTTGACAGGTAGAAAACAAAGATGCTAAACTGACAGTTGACAGGTAGAAAACAAAGATGCTAAACTGACAGTTGACAGGTAGAAAACAAAGATGCTAAACTGACAATTGACAGGTAGAAAACAAAGATGCTAAACTGACAGTTGACAGGTAGAAAACAAAGATGCTAAACTGACAGTTGACAGGTAGAAAACAAAGATGCTAAACTGACAGTTGACAGGTAGAAAACAAAGATGCTAAACTGACAATTGACAGGTAGAAAACAAAGATGCTAAACTGACAGTTGACAGGTAGAAAACAAAGATGCTAAACTGACAGTTGACAGGTAGAAAACAAAGATGCTAAACTGACAGTTGACAGGTAGAAAACAAAGATGCTAAACTGACAGTTGACAGGTAGAAAACAAAGATGCTAAACTGACAGTTGACAGGTAGAAAACAAAGATGCTAAACTGACAGTTGACAGGTAGAAAACAAAGATGCTAAAATGACAGTTGACAGGTAGAAAACAAAGATGCTAAACTGACAGTTGACAGGTAGAAAACAAAGATGCTAAACTGACAGTTGACAGGTAGAAAACAAAGATGCTAAACTGACAGTTGACAGGTAGAAAACAAAGATGCTAAACTGACAGTTGACAGGTAGAAAACAAAGATGCTAAACTGACAGTTGACAGGTAGAAAACAAAGATGCTAAACTGACAGTTGACAGGTAGGAAACAAAGATGCTAAACTGACAGTTGACGGGTAGAAAACAAAGATGCTAAACTGACAGTTGACAGGTAGGAAACAAAGATGCTAAACTGACAGTTGACAGGTAGAAAACAAAGATGCTAAACTGACAGTTGACAGGTAGAAAACAAAGATGCTAAACTGACAGTTGACAGGTAGGAAACAAAGATGCTAAACTGACAGTTGACAGGTAGAAAACAAAGATGCTAAACTGACAGTTGACAGGTAGAAAACAAAGATGCTAAACTGACAGTTGACAGGTAGAAAACAAAGATGCTAAACTGACAGTTGACAGGTAGAAAACAAAGATGCTAAACTGACAGTTGACAGGTAGAAAACAAAGATGCTAAACTGACAGTTGACAGGTAGAAAACAAAGATGCTAAACTGACAGTTGACAGGTAGGAAACAAAGATGCTAAACTGACAGTTGACGGGTAGAAAACAAAGATGCTAAACTGACAGTTGACAGGTAGAAAACAAAGATGCTAAACTGACAGTTGACAGGTAGAAAACAAAGATGCTAAAATGACAGTTGACAGGTAGAAAACAAAGATGCTAAACTGACAGTTGACAGGTAGAAAACAAAGATGCTAAACTGACAGTTGACAGGTAGAAAACAAAGATGCTAAACTGACAGTTGACAGGTAGAAAACAAAGATGCTAAACTGACAGTTGACAGGTAGAAAACAAAGATGCTAAACTGACAGTTGACAGGTAGAAAACAAAGATGCTAAACTGACAGTTGACAGGTAGAAAACAAAGATGCTAAACTGACAGTTGACAGGTAGAAAACAAAGATGCTAAACTGACAGTTGACAGGTAGGAAACAAAGATGCTAAACTGACAGTTGACGGGTAGAAAACAAAGATGCTAAACTGACAGTTGACAGGTAGAAAACAAAGATGCTAAACTGACAGTTGACGGGTAGAAAACAAAGATGCTAAACTGACAGTTGACAGGTAGAAAACAAAGATGCTAAACTGACAGTTGACAGGTAGGAAACAAAGATGCTAAACTGACAGTTGACAGGTAGAAAACAAAGATGCTGAACTGACAGTTGACGGGTAGGAAACAAAGATGCTAAACTGACAGTTGACAGGTAGAAAACAAAGATGCTAAACTGCCAGTTGACGGGTAGAAAACAAAGATGCTAAACTGACAGTTGACAGGTAGAAAACAAAGATGCTAAAATGACAGTTGACAGGTAGAAAACAAAGATGCTAAACTGACAGTTGACAGGTAGGAAACAAAGATGCTAAACTGACAGTTGACAGGTAGAAAACAAAGATGCTAAACTGCCAGTTGACGGGTAGAAAACAAAGATGCTAAACTGACAGTTGACAGGTAGAAAACAAAGATGCTAAACTGACAGTTGACAGGTAGAAAACAAAGATGCTAAACTGACAGTTGACAGGTAGAAAACAAAGATGCTAAACTGACAGTTGACAGGTAGAAAACAAAGATGCTAAACTGACAGTTGACAGGTAGAAAAAAAAGATGCTAAACTGACAGTTGACAGGTAGGAAACAAAGATGCTAAACTGACAGTTGACGGGTAGAAAACAAAGATGCTAAACTGACAGTTGACAGGTAGGAAATAGAATAGTTGACCGTTTTTGTCCCCCTTCTCTGGGATTATATTCCCAGTTTTGATCTGGTCACTTCTAGCATATAAGAATATTCTATTACTGTTAAGCAAACTATGAATAATAAAACATGTGTCCTTTATCATAGCTACACGTATGACAAAAAAAAGGGGGTGAAAATCAGTGGTATTCAGTGAGGTAAGATGAATGAAATGCGCTGACAGTTCATTGCTCCTGCCAAATGAATTGCACTGATCACCACTCCAAGATGGCGGCCCCGCGTCTCGTCAGCGCCAGTAGGCAGTAGCGCTCCATGCTGCTTAGCCTCAGAACATGTCTGTGGGTTTCTTCAAAACAACTGCACTTGGAGATTTATTGAAATGCAATTTTTGAGAGTCCGTTTTATTCTGATGTTTGTTTATTTATTTAAGATAATTAGCTTATTGACCTTGTGGCTAAAAATACCAGTAAATAATACTAAAATGGGTTTGAAAGTGTTACTTGCATTATATTAGTTTGGTCACAGTTAATGTCAACTTTTCAACTAATCATGATTATTATTGTCAAATGCTAACAATTGTTAGTTGTTTGAATATTGTATATTATATGTACCAAAATCAGAAAACAATCGTGGTAAAACATTTTTTTACATATCTATATAAACGTATTTTCCGGTCAAATGGTATCTGGCGCCGTGGCTTAGTTGGTTAAAGCGCCTGTCTAGTAAACAGGAGATCCTGGGTTCGAATCCCAGCGGTGCCTTTTAGAAGACGTTACATCAGTCGTACTTTTAATTAGTATTAATTATTATTATTAATTATTATACCTTTTAAGTGGCGCTACAAAAAAACCGGCAGACCCTCTGATGTCATCAATAAAGGAAGTTATTACTTTATTAAAAACGTGTGCTCGTTTGACCACAAGGGGGCGAAGTTGATCTCACGAAAAAGGAAAATTCTGAACAAAATGTTGCTGCTTTTCAAAAGTAATTATTAATGAACGTGATTAATAAAAATAAAACCTCAAAATGACGTATTGATGAAGTGATATTCGAACGGGAACATTTTGGCTCCTGCTCAGGTTGCTCAACATAAAGAGACAAGATTGAAACGGAAACGGCTTTCAAAATAAAACCACAAATAAAGTCCATCTCAACTATTTTGCTTAAACCACCCAATTTAATCAGAACCATGGCGACAATGACTCAGCCCAGACGTAATCAGATTAATTATGTGCAACATGAACCGAGCGATTTCCACTTAGTATACATTTCCTGTTTCTTATTGTGAAGAGTCCCACCGGAAGTGTCGCTCTCTTGTTATGGCTGTCGTCCCGCTGCTGCTGTTGACGTGTGTGTCTCGCAAAGGACACAATGCCTTTTTACCGCTGGAAATAGATGGAAGCCACACCGGGGGGCGCGCGGAGGTCGTGTCCGCGATAGGGGCTCCGACTGCCGGCCGAGCATGGCGGCGACGGCGCGGCGGCTGCTGGTGCTGCTGGCGGGGGTGCTGCTGCGGCTCTGCCCCGCCGCGCTGCGTGCAGGTGAGGCGGACAAAAGCTTGCAGTCATGGCGGTGTCATTGTTCGGAAACAATCATGAATGTTTATTTAACAATAATGCATGTTTTATTTAACAATAATGCATGTTTTATTAACCGATAATGCATGTTTGATAATAAAAAATTAAAATAAATAACATTTCACTTGTGCGAGAAAATGACACATTCCTGTTGTGTCACTGGAATGCCAGCTTGGTGTTGATGACGTCATCGCCTCTCGTCATCTTTTTTGTATTGATCTGTGGTGGCTAAATGATCAGACTGTGTGTGGAAACATGGATGCCCTTTCACCACAGTGATGCTGCTATCAGCATTACATCACTGCAGCCTCTCTCACACACGCACACACACACACACGCACACACACACACACACACACACACACACACACACACACACACACACACACACACACACACACACACACACACACACCTCCCCCTCTAGTGTTACCATCACTTATAAATACATACGTATATATACAGTATGTATAAATAAATATATGTGTCAATAAATGTATTTATAAATATACATATATGTATATATATATATATATATATATATATATATATATATATATATATATATATATATATATATATATATATATATATATGTATGTATATATATATATATATATATATATGTATATATATATTTTTTTTTAATAAATATAATATGTATTTTGACGCTATAAATATGGAACAAAAAACGAGTTAAAAAGTAGTGTAAAAGTAAAAAATAATCTATATATATAAATATATACATACAAGTGTGTGTTTAAAGTTTGCAATCATTCCTGCTTCTCTTTGAATTCCAAAACGTATTTATTTACTTAATGATTACGTCATCACACAACATATTATTCCAAACTATTTAATTTCTGTTCATTATTAAATATTCACTCCTGCGTTATTGCTATAATTACATGGTTTGTTTGCCTTATATTAAAAATGTCCGGTCATTTTTATAAAAAATTACTTTTTTACTGTATTATATATATTTTTTATTTATTTATATTAAATTTATAAAAAAAAATAATTCATGGATTTTTTTATTTTCCATGTTTTATTCATCCACCATTTATTTGTGAGGTGGGTTATTGCTATTATTACATGGTTTATTTGCCTTATATTAAAAATGTCCGGTCATTTTTATAAAAATGTACTTTTTTACTGTATTATATATATTTTTTTATTTATTTATATTACATTTATAAAAAAAAAAATCATGGATTTTTTTATTTTCCATGTTTTATTCATCCACCATTTATTTATGAACTGGGTTATTGCTATTATTACATGGTTTATTTGCCTTATATTAAAAATGTCCGGTCATTTTTATAAAAATGTACTTTTTTACTGTATTATATATATTTTTTATTTATTTATATTACATTTATAAAAAAAAAATCATGGATTTTTTAATTTTCCATGTTTTATTCATCCACCATTTATTTGTGAACTGGGTTATTGCTATTATTACATGGTTTGTTTGCCTTATATTAAAAATTTCCGGTCATTTTTATAAAAAATTACTTTTTTACTGTATTATATATATTTTTTATTTATTTATATGCAATTTATTAAAAAAAATTCATGGATTTTTTTATTTTCCATGTTTTATTCATCCACCATTTATTTGTGAACTGGGTTATTGCTATTATTACATGGTGTATTTGCCTTATATTAAAAATGTCCGGTCATTTTTATAAAAATGTACTTTTTTAGTGTATTATATATATTTTTTATTTATTTATATTAAATTTATTTAAAAAAAAATTCTTGGATTTTTTTATTTTCCATGTTTTATTCATCCACCATTTATTTGTGAGGTGGGTTATTGCTATTATTACATGGTTTATTTGCCTTATATTAAAAATGTCCGGTCATTTTTATAAAAATTTACTTTTTTACTGTATTATATATATTTTTTATTTATTTATATTCAATTTATAACATTTTTTTCATGGATTTTTTTTATTTTCCATGTTTTATTCATCCACCATTTATTTGTGAACTGGGTTATTGCTATTATTACATGGTTTGTTTGCCTTATATTAAAAATGTCCGGTCATTTTTATAAAAATGTACTTTTTTACTGTATTATATATATATTTTTTTTATTTATATTAAATTTATAAAAACAATTTCATGGATTTTTTTATTTTCCATGTTTTATTCATCCACCATTTATTTGTGAACTGGGTTATTGCTATTATTACATGGTTTATTTGCCTTATATTAAAAATGTCCGGTCATTTTTATAAAAATTTACTTTTTACTGTATTATATATATTTTTTATTTATTTATATTAAATTTATTTAAAAAAATCATGGATTTTTTTATTTTCCATGTTTTATTCATCCACCATTTATTTGTGAACTGGGTTATTGCTATTATTACATGGTTTATTTGCCTTATATTAAAAATGTCCGGTCATTTTTATAAAAGTTTACTTTTTTACTGTATTATATATATATATTTTTTATTTATATTAAATTTATAAAAAAATGTTAATGGATTTTTTTATTTTCCATGTTTTGTTCATCCACCATTTATTTGTGAACTGGGTTATTGCTATTATTACATGGTTTATTTGCCTTATCTTAAAAATGTCCGGTCATTTTTATAAAAATGTACTTTTCTACTGTATTATATATATTTTTTATTTATTTATATTAAATTTATAAAAACATTTTCATGGATTTTTTTTATTTTCCATGTTTTATTCATCCACCATTTATTTGTGAACTGGTTTATTGTTATTATTACATGGTTTATTTGCCTTATATTAAAAATGTCCGGTCATTTTTATAAAAATGTAATTTTTTACTGTATTATATATATTTTTTATGTATTTATATTAAATTTATTTTAAAAAAAATGTCAAGGATTTTTTTATTTTCCTTGTTTTATTCATCCACCATTTATTTGTGAGGTGGGTTATTGCTATTATTACATGGTTTATTTGCCTTATATTAAAAATGTCCGGTCATTTTTATAAAAATTTACTTTTTTACTGTATTATATATATTTTTTATTATTTATATTCAATTTATAACATTTTCTCATTTTATTCATCCACCATTTATTTGTGAATTGTGTGTTTACTTAATCTTATTAATCTACTCCAGTATTTTTTCTTAACATCTTAATTATTTAATGATGGATTATTTTGTTTATTTATTTGGAACATGCGTACAATTACAATATGACACATCACTTATTTCCAGTTTTTCATTACAGCATGTCCGAAAAGGAGTAGGAGGAATCCTACCCCTTTTCTAAATACACGAGCAAGTAAATCATTATAAAATGCATAGATAAACAATAAATAAAGTTCTCATAAATAAATATTAATTTGTGGTTCATTAATTCTATTTATTCATATCTAATCTAAATGATTTATTATTATTTTTGATATTTCTACCTGTCTCGCTTGCTGTGTCCTCCGTGTACCAATGTTGTTCCCCAGGGCAACACCATGGCAACAACAAGTGATGCTGTTGCCGTGGCAGCAGGTGCAACTCCCTCTTTGCCTGTTGCTTATTATTCTTCCTCAAGTCTTGTCACAATTTGTTTTTCTCCGCTGATGATCCAAAACTAGACACACACACAAAAAAAACATGAAAATGTTGCAATCGCAGAAAGTCTAAAGAAAAAGAAAAATGCTGTAAATGTGAAAAACACAACAAACCAGGAAGTTAACAAGACTACTAGGAAGTTAGCTAGTCTACCAGGAAGTTAGCAAAGCTACTAGGAAGTTAGCTAGGCCACCACAAAGTTAGCAAAGTACTAGAAAAGCTAGCTAAGCTACCAGGAATTTAGCTAGGCTCCTGGGAAGTCAGCTAGGTTACAAGGAAGTTAGCTAGGCGACTGGGATTTTTAGCCTGGCTACCTAGAAGTTAGCTAGGCTACCGGGAAGTTAGCTCAGCTACCAGGAAGTTGACCAGGCTACTAGGCAGTTAGCCGGGTTACGAGGAAGTTATCTAGGCTATCGGGACGTTAGCTAAGCTACCTGGAAGTTTACCAGGCTCTCTGGAAGTTAGCTAGATTAATAGGAAGTTAGCTAGGCTACCGGGACTTTAGCCAGGCTAGCAGGAAGTTAGCTAAGATACCAGGGAGTTAGTCATGCTACCAGGAAGTTAGTTAGGCTACCAAGAAGTTAGCTGGACTACCAAGAAGTTAGTTAAACTACCAGGAAGTTAGCTGGACTACCAATAAGTTATCTGGACTACCAGGAAGTTAGCTGGACTACCCAGAAGTTAGTTAAACTACCAGGAAGTTAGCTGGACTACCAAGAAGTTAGCTGGACTACCACAAATTTAGCTGTACTACCAAGAAGTTAGCTGGACTACCAGGGAGTTAGCTGGACTACCAGGAAGTTAGCTGTACTACCAAGAAGTTATCTGGACTACCAGGAAGTTAGCTGGACTACCAAGAAGTTATCTGGACTACCAGGAAATTAGCTGGACTACCAGGAAGTTAGCTGGACTACCAAGAAGTTAGCTGGACCACCAGGAAGTAAGCTGGACTATAAAGAAGCTACCAGGAAGTTAGCTGGACTACCAAGAAGTTATCTGGACTACCAAGAAGTTAGCTGGACTACCAGGAAGTTAGCTAAGCTACCAGGAAGTTAGCTGGACTACCAGGGAGTTAGCTGGACTACCAAGAAGTTAGCTGGACTACCAGGAAGTTAGCTGGACTACCAGGAAGTTAGTTGGACTACCAAAAAGTTAGCTGGACTACCAGGAAGTTAGCTGGACTACCAGAAAGTTATCTGGACTTCCAGGGAGTTAGCTGGACTACCAGTAAGATATCTGGACTACCAGGAAGTTAGCTGGACTGCCAAGAAGTTAGCTGGACTACCAGGAAGTTAGCTGGACTACCAAGAAGTTAGCTGGACTACCAGGAAGTTATCAGGACTACCAAGAAGTTATCTGGACTACCAGGAAGTTAGCTGGACTACCAAGAAGTTAGCTGGACTACCAGGGAGTTAGCTGGACTACCAGTAAGATATCTGGACTACCAGGAAGTTAGCTGGACTACCAAGAAGTTAGCTGGACTACCAGGAAGTTAGCTAATCTACCAGGAAGTTAGCTGGACTACCAGGGAGTTAACTGGACTACCAGGAAGTTAGCTGGACTACCAAGAAGTTAGCTGGACTACCAGGAAGTTAGCTGGACTACCAGGGAGTTAGCTATAAATTACAAAATACCTATTCTGTCCCTGGTGGTAATTTTGAGTTCAGTTTATATCATCTAAAGAACTTGGGACTGACTAGCGTTCTGAGTTCCCCTTGGAGGAACATCTGGTCAGACGCAACAACTACCAGGAAGTTAGCTGGACTACCAAGAAGTTATCTGGACTACCAGGAAGTTAGCTGGACTACCAAGAATTTAGCTGGACTACCAGGAAGTTAGCTGGACTACCAAGAAGTTAGCTGGACTACCAAGAAGTTAGCAGAAGACTTGATGCTGCAGTGTGTGTGCACGTCCAGCAGGGTGTGGTGAGCGGGTGGAGGTGCACACGGAGCGCAGGGGTGTGATCTACAGTCCCTCCTGGCCTGTCAACTACCCCCCAGGCGCCAACTGCAGCTGGCACATCCAGGGGGGCCACGGGGAGGTCCTCACCATCAGGTGAGCACACCTGCGTCACACCTGCTCTGTGCCCGCTCTAAACACTCCTGGTCCCGCCGAACAGTTTCCGGGTGTTTGACGTGGGACAGTCCGGGAGCTGCGAGGACGGAGACTGGCTGCTGGTCACCTCCACGGTGTGGCGGGCCGAGTCCAGACTCTGTGGATCCAGCAGGCCGCCGCCCTTCATCTCCAGCAGGGGGCGCGTGTGGTTGTTCTTTCACTCCCAGGCCAACAGTTCAGGACTAGCTCAGGGTTTCCACCTGTCCTACATCAAAGGTGAGCTAACGTGCTAACGTGCTAACGTACCTTCATGTTTTCCCAACGTAGCTCCGAGGTCAACGTCGATACGGTGGTGTCCTTCCTGATACCATGTTGACATTGTTTTTGTTACAAGAACTTAGCCAGGCAACTAGAGAGTTATCAGGGCTATCAGGAAGTTAGCTAAGCAACCAGGAAGTTAGCTAAGCTACAAGGAAGTTGGCTAAGCTACCAGGAAGTTAGCTTAGCAGCCAGGAAGTTAGCTACACAACCAGGAAGTTAGCTACACAACCAGGAAGTTAGATAAGCTACCAGGAAGTTAGCTTAGCAGCCAGGAAGTTAGATAAGCTACCAGGAAGTTAGTTATACATCCAGGAAGTTAGATAAGCTACCAGGAAGTTAGCTAGACTACCAGGAAGTTAGATAAGCTACCAGGAAGTTGGATAAGCTACAAGGAAGTTAGCTGAGTAGCCAGGAAGTTAGATACACAACCAGTCAAGTTAGCTAGGCTACCAGGAAGTTAGCTTGGCTACCAGGAAGTTAGCTACACAACCAGTAAAGTTAGCCAGGCTGCCAGGAAGTTGGCTAAGCTACAAGGAAGTTAGCCAAGCAGCCAGGAAGTTAGCTACACAACCAGGAAGTTACCTAAATTACTAGGAAGTTAGCTAAGCAGCCAGGAAGTTAACTAGGCAAAAGTGAGCCAGGCTACAAGGAAGTTAGCTGAGTAGCCAGGAAGTTAGCTACACAACCAGTAAAGTTAGCTAGGCTATCAGGAAGTTGGCTAAACTACAAGGAAGTTAGCTAGACTACTAGGAAGTTAGCTAAGCTACCAGGAAATTAGCCAGGCATCCAGGAAGTTAGCTAAACTATAAGGAAGTTACCTAAGCAGCCAGGAAGTTAGCCACACAACCAGGAAGTTAGTTAAGCTACCAGGAAGTTAGCTAAGCTACCAGGAAGTTAGCTACACATCCAGGAAGTTAGCTAAGCTACAAATAAGTTAGCTAAGCTACCAGGAAGTTAGCTAAGCTACCAGGAAGTTAGTTGGGCTACCAGGAAGTTAGCTAGGCTACAAAGAAGTTAGTTGGGCTACCAGGAAGTTAGCTACACAACCAGGAAGTTAGCTAAACTACAAGGAAGTTAGCAAAGCTACAAAGAAGTTAGTTGGGCTACCAGGAAGTTAGCTACTCAACCAGGAAGTTAGCTAAGCTACAAGGAAGTTAGCTAAGATACCAGGAAGTTAGTTGGGCTACCAGGAAGTTAGCTAGGCTACTAGGAAGTTAGCTAAGCTACCAGGAAGTTAGCTAGGCTACTAGGAAGTTAGCTAAGCTACCAGGAAGTCAGCTAGGCTATCAGGAAGTTAGCTAAGCTATCAGGAAGTTAGTTGGGCTATCAGGAAGTTAGCTACACAACCAGGAAGTTAGCTAGGCTACCAGGAAGTTAGCTGCACAACCAGGAAGTTAGCTACACAACCAGAAAATTAGCTAGGCTACTAGGAAGTTAGCTATGCTACCAGGAAGTTAGCTAGGCTACCAGGAAGTGAGCTAGGCTACCAGGAAGTTAGCTACACAACCAGGAAGTTAGCTAAGCTACCAGGAAGTTAGCTAGGCTACCAGGAAGTGAGCTAGGCTACCAGGAAGTTAGCTACACAACCAGGAAGTTAGCTAGGCTACTAGGAAGTTAGCTAAGCTACCAGGAAGTTAGCTACACAACCAGGAAGTTAGCTAAGCTACCAGGAAGTTAGGTTTGATATCCTGGTGTGTGCAGGTCACCTGGGTCAGATATGATATCAGGTTTGATGTCCTGGTGTGTGCAGGTCACCTGGGTCAGATATGATATCAGGTTTGATGTCCTGGTGTGTGCAGGTCAGATATGATATCAGGTTTGATGTCCTGGTGTGTGCAGGTCACCTGGGTCAGATATCATATCAGGTTTGATGTCCTGGTGTGTGCAGGTCACCTGGGTCGGATATGATATTAGGTTTGATGTCCTGGTGTGTGCAGGTCTCTTGGGTCAGATATGATATTACGTTTGATGTCCTGGTGTGTGCAGGTCACCTGGTTCAGATATGATATCAGGTTTGATGTCCTGGTGTGTGCAAGTCAGATATGATATCAGGTTTGATGTCCTGGTGTGTGCAGGTCAGATATGATATCAGGTTTGATGTCCTGGTGTGTACAGGTCACCTGGGTCAGATATCATATCAGGTTTGATGTCCTGGTGTGTGCAGGTCACCTGGGTCAGATATGATATTAGGTTTGATGTCCTGGTGTGCGCAGGTCAGATATGATATCAGGTTTGATGTCCTGGTGTGTTCAGGTCACCTGGGTCAGATATGATATTAGGTTTGATGTCCTGGTGTGTTCAGGTCACCTGGGTCAGATATGATATTAGGTTTGATGTCCTGGTGTGTGCAGGTCACCTGGGTCAGATATGATATTAGGTTTGATGTTGTGGTGTGTTCAGGTCACCTGGGTTAGATATATTAGTTTTGATGTCCTGGTGTGTTCAGGTCACCTGGGTCAGAGCAGCTGCCAGTCAGATGAGTTCCTGTGTGGGAACGGCAAATGTCTTCCTCACTCCTGGAAGTGCAACGGCCAGGACGAGTGCGGCGACGCCTCCGACGAACGCAGCTGCTCGCCGCCCCCCACCGAGGCCCGGCCCGGCCTCTGCCCCCCCGGTGCCCTGGCCTGCACGGCGCCGCAGTCCACCCGCTGCCTGCCCGCCGTCCTGCGCTGCGACAAAGTCCGCGACTGCCCCGACGGCTCCGACGAGCGGGGCTGCCCCGACGACGCCTGCGGCAAACGCCTGGGGAACTTCTACGGCTCCTTCGCCTCCCCGGACTTCTTCCGGGCCAACCGGAGCGAGGCGGCGGAGCTGAGGTGCTCCTGGCTGTTGGACACGCAGGACCCCAAGCCCATTGTGCTGCAGCTGGACCTGCAGCTGGGACCCGGGGACTCGCTGCACGTGTACGACGGCCTCCTGCACCGCGCCGAACACCTCCTGCAGGTGCTGTCCTATCACAACAACCGCCGGCCCGCCTTGCTGGAGTCCAGCCGGGGACAGATGAGCGTGTTGTACCTGGCCAAGCCTCGCAGCCCCGGACGAGGCTTCAACGCCACTTACCAGGTGACCCAGCCTTCTTCCTTGACCCTACTGCACCCCGAGGACACCAAATGTATACACTCCTTCTCCTAGGACCTTTTTGGGCCCCATTGACTCCCATTAGAACTGCTATTTTTTACCAGACCATAGTCCTTGTTTATGGAAACCAACTAAAGCTCATTCGTGCTGATTGGAAAACAAGAAAATACTGTTTTGACTTAGACTGGTCACATCGAGTTTTAGACTTATATTGGTCAGATCTAGTCTTAGACTTAGATTGGCCAGATGTAGTCTTAAACCTAGATTGATCAGATCTAGTCTACCAATCTAAGTTTTGGACTAGATTGGTCAAATCTAGTCTACCAATCTAAGTCTAGGACTAGATCTGATAATCTAAGTCTAAGACTAGACGTGACCAATCTAGGTCTAAGACCTACTCAGTGGCCTAGTGGTAAGAGTGTCCACCCTGAGATCGGTAGGTTGTGAGTTCAGACCCCGGCCGAGTCATACCAAAGACTATAAAAATGGGACCCATTACCTTCCTGCTTAACACTCAGCATCAAGGGTTGGTATTGGGGGTTAAATCACCAACAATTATTCCCAGGCGCGGCACCGCTGCTGCCAACTGCTCCCCTCACCTCCCAGGGGGTGAACAAGGGGATGGGTCAAATGCAGAGGACATATTTCACCACACCTAGTGTGTGTGTGTGTGTGTGTGACAATCATTGGTACTTTAACTTAAGAGAATATTTGACCAACCTAAGTCTAAAACTAGATGTGACCAATCGAAGTCTATGACTAGATGTGACCGATCTAAGTCTAAGACTAGATGTGACCGATCTAAGTCTAAGACTAGATGTGACAGATCTAAGTCTAAGACTAGATGTGACCAATCTAAGTCTAAGACTAGATGTGACCGATCTAAGTCTAAGACTAGATGTGACAGATCTAAGTTGAAGACTAGATCTGACTGATCTAAGTCTAAGACTAGATGTGACCGATCTAAGTCTAAGACTAGATGTGACCGATCTAAGTCTAAGACTAGATGTGACCGATTTAAGTCTAAGACTAGATGTGACCAATCTAAGTCTAAGACTAGATGTGACAGATCTAAGTCTAAGACTAGATGTGACCAATCGAAGTCTAAGACTAGATGTGACCAATCTAAGTCTAAGACTAGATGTGACAGATCTAAGTCTAAGACTAGATGTGACCGATCGAAGTCTAAGACTAGATGTGACCGATCTAAGTCTAAGACTAGATGTGACCGATTTAAGTCTAAGACTAGATGTGACCAATCTAAGTCTAAGACTAGATGTGACCAATCTAAGTCTAAGACTAGATGTGATAAATTGAAGTCTAAGACTAGATGTGACCAATCTAAGTCTAAGACTAGGTCTGACCAATCTAAGTCTAAGACTAGATGTGACCAAGCAAAGTCTAAGACTAGATGTGACCAATCTAAGTCTAAGACTGGATGTGATTGATCTAAGTCTAAGACTAGATGTGACCAATCTAAGTCTAAGACTAGATGTGACTGATCTAAGTCGAAGAATTGATGTGACCGATCCAAGTCGATACCTTGATGTGACCAATCTAAGTCTAAGACTAGATGTGACCAATCTAAGTCTAAGACTAGATGTGACCAATCTAAGTCTAAGACTAGATGTGACCGATCTAAGTCAAAGGCTTGATGTGACCAATCTAAGTCTAAGACTAGATGTGACCAATCTAAGTCTAAGACTAGATGTGACCGATCTAAGTCTAAGACTAGATGTGACCAATCAAAGTCTAAGGCTAGATGTGACCAATCTAAGTCTAAGACTAGATGTGACCAATCCAAGTCTAAGACTAGATGTGACCAATCAAAGTCTAAGACTAGATGTGACCAATCTAAGTCTAAGACTAGATGTGACCAATCTAAGTCTATGATCATGATCTCATGAAGTCTACTTGGATGAGAGTTGTTGCGTTTGACCAGATGTTCCTCCAAGTGGGATGTAAAACGCTGGTCAGTCCCAAGTTCCTTAGATGACATATAACTGAACTCAAAGGTACCACCAAGCACAGAATAGGTGTTTTGTAATTTATTGTCAAATATTTGAGAATAGAGACCAGCCTCGAACAACGCATACAAATGCGTAGCCCAAGTTGATCTGGCATTCCAAAGGAAAAAGCAACTCTTTTCACACAAAGAAAGCCCCCATCTCCCCCCCCCCCTCCTCTCAACACTGATAAGAAGAGAGACTTGGGGGTTGTGTTCACATTCCTGATGGTTTACGACCCTGTCTAAACAGGCAATCTGAAGACAAAGAGAAACTGGTATACATAGTATACATGGAAAAATATGAGCTGATTCAAACATGATTATGAATAAAGAAATAACTCTTAAACATATGCATTATCCACAGAGTGAAATGTCTTCTAAGACAAACCATACAGTCTAAGACTAGATATGACCGATCTAAGTCTAAGACTGGATGTGACCGATCTAAGTCTAAGACTAGATGTGACCAATCTAAGTGTAAGACTAGATGTGACCAGTCTAAGTCAGACTGGATGTGACCAGTCTAAGACTAGATGTGACCAATCTAAGTCTAAGACTAGATGTGTCCAATCTAAGTCTAAGACTAGATGTGACCAATCGAAGTCTAAGACTAGATGTGACCAATCTAAGTCTAAGACTAGATGTGATTGATCTAAGTCTAAGACTAGATGTGACCAATCTAAGTCTAAGACTAGATGTGACCAATCTAAGTCTAAGACTAGATGTGACCGATCTAAGTTTAAGACTAGATGTGATTGATCTAAGTCTAAGACTAGATGTGACCAATCTAAGTTTACGACTAGATGTGACCAATCAAAGTCTAAGACTAGATGTGACCAATCTAAGTCTAAGACTAGATGTGACCAATCTAAGTCTATGATCATAAACTGATGAAGTCTACTTGGATGAGAGTGAAATGTCTTCGAAGACAAACCATACAGTCTAAGACTAGATGTGACCGATCTAAGTCTAAGACTAGATGAGACCGATCTAAGTCTAAAACTAGATGTGACCAATCTAAGTCTAAGACTAGATGTGACCAATCTAAGTCTAAGACAAGATGTGACCAATCTAAGTCTAAGACTAGATGTGACCAATCTAAATCTAAGACAAGATGTGACCAATCTAAGTCTAAGACTAGATGAGACCGATCTAAGTCTAAATCAAGATGTGACCAATCTAAGTCTAAGACTAGATGTGACCAATCTAAGTCTAAGACTAGATGTGACCAGTCTAAGTCTAAGACTAGATGTGACCGATCTAAGTCAAAGGCTTGATGTGACCAATCTAAGTCTAAGACTAGATCTGATGAAGTCTACTTGGATGAGAGACCAAACGACAATAGACAAACCAAACAGTCCAGGTGTTATTGATTGAATACCCTAAGGTTAGTTTTCTGTTGTTAGCGGTCACTACTTGTCAACATGCTAACTTAGTTCATAGAACTAACATAGTTCTACATAGAGCAAGAGAATGATGGCAAATATCTGTCCTCCCCCCGTGAAGGTGAAGGGTTACTGCTTTCCGGGCGAGCGTCCTTGCGGCAGCGACCAGGGTTGCTACTCGGAACCGCAGCGCTGCGACGGCTACTGGCACTGCCCGTCGGGGCGGGACGAGGAGTCCTGCCCCATGTGCCCGGATGGCGACTTCCCTTGCGGCGGCGACACGGGCGCCTGCTACTCGCCGGCGGAGCGATGCAACAACCAGAAGAGGTGCCCCGACGGCTCGGACGAGAGGAACTGCTACGACTGCCAGCCCGGGAACTTCCACTGCGGGACCAACCTGTGCATCTTCGAGACCTGGCGCTGCGACGGGCAGGAGGACTGCCTGGACGGGAGCGACGAGAGGGACTGCCTGACGGCGGTGCCCAGGAAGGTGATCACGGCCGCTCTGATCGGGAGCTTAGTCTGCAGCCTGCTGCTGGTCATCGCGCTCGGCTGCGCCCTCAAACTGCACACGCTCCGGAGTCGGGAGTACAGGTAGTATTCCGATACTTCCTCGGTGTTGCAAGCTTGTGTTTCCGGTTGCAAAAGTACGACTTGTAAGGGTCTTGGTCGCGGCCCCCCCGGATATAAACACACAGTCAGCCATTAGGTGCCATTTTTCACTATTTTTGAATGCTCTCCCTGACCACCTGAGGGAACCACAGACTGTGAATGCTTTTTTAAAAAGGCTTTAAAACCCTTATTTTTATTAATTATTTTTAATACCTGCAATGAGGTGGCGACATGTCCAGGGTGTACCCTGCCTTCCGCCCGAATGCAGCTGAGATAGGCTCCAGCACGCCCCGTGACCCCGAAAGGGACAAGCGGTAGAAAATAGATGGATGGATGTTCCGGAACAAACTCCTCCTAGGGACTTTGTCGGATCACCGGCAAAATGACACGGTGTGTATTGGAGGGATGGGCGGCGATAAGTAGCAAAGAATGTGAGTTTTGAGCACAGTTTGTGGGCGGGGCTTGGCGTCAAAGTTTGGTAGACAAGACACGCCCTCCCAGAGAGTTAAAAATGTCAGCACCCGCCACCGATGTGTCAGACAGTTTGTTACACGTTTATTATTATTTATTATTATATAATATATATGTATTGATGTATATGTATGTATGTATGTATGTTAACATATATACTGTATATATATATATATATGTTAACATACATATATACATACATATATATATTAATATACATAAATACATATACATTAATACATATATATATTATATATATCATATACTATACATATATATATATATACATATATTAACATACATATACACATTAAAACACATATATATATTTTTTAATGTATGTGTATATATATATATATATATATATATATATATATATATATATATATATATATATATATATATATATATATATATATATATATATATATATATATACTTTTTTTTTTCAGAAGCCATTTTATTGGTCAGTATCGCCCACCCCCAATTATTATTTATTATCATATAATATACATGTATTGATGTGTATGTATGTATATATGTATGTATATATGTATGTTAGCATATATATATATATATGTATATATATATATATATATATATATATATATATATATATATATATATATATATATATATATATATATATATATATATATGTATGTATATATATATATATGTTAACATACATATATACATACATATATATGTTAACATACATAAATACATATACATTAATACATATATATTATATATATCATATACTATACATATATATATATATACATATATTAACATATATATATACACATATATACATTAAAACACATATATATGTTTTAATGTATATATATATATATATATATATATATATATATATATATATATATATATATATATATATATATATATATATACTTTTTTTTCAGAAGTCATTTTATTGGTCAGTATCGCCCACCCCCAATTATTATTTATTATCATATAATATACATGTATTGATGTGTATGTATGTATATATGTATGTATATATGTATGTTAGCATATATATATATATATATATATATATATATATATATATATATATATATATATATATATATATATATATATCAATCATCAATCAATCAATGTTTATTTATATAGCCCTAAATCACAAGTGTCTCAAAGGGCTGTACAAGCCACAACGACATCCTCGGTGTCGAGTGGGTCTGACATAATATAAATAAACATTGATTGATTGATGATTGATATATATATATATATATATATATATATATATATATATATATATATATATATATATATATATATATATATATATATATATATATATATATATATATATGCTAACATACATATATACATACATATATACATACATACACATCAATACATGTATATTATATGATAATAAATAATAATTGGGGGTGGGCGATACTGACCAATAAAATGACTTCTGAAAAAAAAGTATATATATATATATATATATATATATATATATATATATATATATACATTAAAACATATATATGTGTTTTAATGTATATATGTGTATATATATATATATATATTAACATACATATATACATACATATATATGTTCACATACATAAATACATATACATTAATACATATATATTATATATATCATATACTATACATATATATATATATATGTACATATATTAACATACATATATACACATATATACATTAAAACACATATATATATGTTTTAATGTATGTATATATATACACATATATATATGTTTTAATGTATGTATATATATATATATATATATATATATATATATATATATATATATATATATATATATATATATATATATATATATATATATATATATATATATATATATATATATATATATATATATATATATACTTTTTTTCAGAAGTCATTTTATTGGTCAGTATCGCCCACCCCAATTATTATTTATTATCATATAATGTACATGTATTGATGTGTATGTATGTATATATGTATGTTAGCATATATACATATATATATATATATATATATATATATATATATATATATATATATATATATATATATATATATATATATATATATATATATATATATATATATATATATATATATATACATATATTAACATACATATATACACATCTATACATTAAAACACATATATATGTGTTTTAATGTATGTATATATATATATATATATATATATATATATATATATATATATATATATATATATATATATATATATATATATATATATATATATATATGTTAACATACATATATACATAATTATATATATTAACATTAGGGCTGCAACAACTAATCGATTAAAATCGATTATAAAAATAGTTGGCGATTAATTTAGTCATCGATTTGTTGGATCTATGCTATGCGCAGAGGCTACTAAACTTGTTCTTTTTTTTGTTTTTTTTAAAATAAACCTTTATTTATAAACTGCAACATGTACAAACAGCTGATAAACAATAATCAAAATAAGTATGGTGCCAGTATGCTGTTTTTTTCTCCCCGATAAAATACTGGAAAGGATAGAAATGTAGTTTGTCTCTTATATCCGATTATTAATCGATTAATCGAAGTAATGATCGACAGATTAATCGATTATCAAATTAGTTATTAGTTGCATAAATACATACACATTAATACATATATATATTATATATATATATATATATATATATATATATACATATATTAACATACATATATACACATCTATACATTAAAACACATATATATATGTTTTAATGTATGTATGTATATATATATATATATATATATATATATATATATATATATATATATATATATATATATATATATATATATATATATATATATATATATATATATATATATATATATATATATGTTAACATACATATATACATAATTATATATATTAACATTAGGGCTGCAACAACTAATCGATTAAAATCGATTATAAAAATAGTTGGCGATTAATTTAGTCATCGATTTGTTGGATCTATGCTATGCGCAGAGGCTACTAAACTTGTTCTTTTTTTTTGTTTTTTTTAAAATAAACCTTTATTTATAAACTGCAACATGTACAAACAGCTGATAAACAATAATCAAAATAAGTATGGTGCCAGTATGCTGTTTTTTTCTCCCCGATAAAATACTGGAAAGGATAGAAATGTAGTTTGTCTCTTATATCCGATTATTAATCGATTAATCGAAGTAATGATCGACAGATTAATCGATTATCAAATTAGTTATTAGTTGCATAAATACATACACATTAATACATATATATATTATATATCATATATACATTAAAACACATATATATGTTTTAATACACATATATATATATATATATATATATATATATATATATATATATATATATATATATACTTTTTTTTTAGAAGCCATTTTATTGGTCAGCATCGCCCATCCCCAACTATTTTTTACTATTTTTCCTCCAAAAGTGTTATGGAGGAAGTAGTCAGTGGGCACAACCATATATGGCCACAAGATTGAAGTTAAGTCGTAACAAAAAAAAAATTGCATCAAAATAAAGGTTTTTGCAACCCAAAATATTATTTGCAACAAAAAACTTTTTTGTTTGAAGTAATTATTTTTTTTAAAATCCATTTTGTAAAAAAAAAAAAGTATAACATTTTTTGGGGGTTTCGTAAACCTTTTTTTTTTTTGGTTGCATCACTTTTTTTTTTTTTTTTTTAAATAAATATTTTAAAATATAAAAGTTTGGTAGCTTTCTACCAAAAAGTAACCTGATGTACTAACTAGACGGTAAGGTGGCGATTAATTTAGAAGCGTGTTACTTTTCACCGCGGGGTGTGGGCGGAGCTTGGCGGCAAAGTTTTGATGATGAACTGAAAGAGAAAATCCTGTTTGAGCATTTTTCTTATTTGATACATATTTGAGATCTCAAACGACGTCCGGTTACAGAGAAGTAAGTCTACGTTGCTAAGAGGGAAGAAAAAGAGAGAGAGAGAGACAAAGAAACTTCCAGACTTTTATAGCTGGAGGAGGGGTTGGGGCGAAGTGGCCCGTTTTTAGGAGGGTGGAGGACGAGCAAAAAAAACAGATTGTGAACAGGAATGCTTTGGTTCAACATAGAAAAGGCAGTAATACAGCATCAACCACAAAAGAAGAAACCAATTAGGGGGCTGTAAAAGAAGTGTCTCTTTTAGCCACAAAACAGTCCAATGCAGTGAAGGGAAGCAATACAGCATAAATCACACTGAAATTGTTGATGGACAAGAGATTAGTACATTTTGAAGTTTCATAACTTGTTGCTGCACCACCTAGTGGCCACTGTCAATATTTTCCTTCCTCTTGTTTCACCCCCCCCTTGTAGAGCTTTTGAGACTCAGATGACTCGCATGGAGGCAGAGTTTGTGCAGCGGGAGGCTCCGCCCTCGTACGGGCAGCTCATCGCGCAGGGTCTCATCCCGCCCGTGGACGATTTCCCGCCTTACAACCCCACCCAGGTAAAGAACTGAATCTCAGCCAACAGGAAAGACCCTCATGGTTTTTGTCCCCCCTCCCCCCGGCAGGCCTCGGTCTTGCAGAACCTGCGCCTGGCCATGAGCCGACAGATCAGACGCCACACCACCCGCCGCGCCTCCTCCTCCTCCTCCTCGTCCTCGCGGCGCCGCTTCGCCAACGCGTGGAGTCGCATGTTCCGCCAAGCCAGAGGCCACGCCCCTCTGCTGGACCCCCCCGCCGGCGCCGCACACGTCACCCTGGGGCTGCACAGCTACCGAACCGCAGGGGGGCGAGGGGTCCGGGGCGGGGACGTCGGCACGGAGGCGGCGTGGGACTGCTCGGCCGGCGTGGACCTACACGGGCACACGCCGGAGAGCCCCGCCTCTCCGCTCTCCTACCAATCACAGGACAGTCCCGAAGGGGCGGCGCCGTCCCCTCCGGAACCTTCTCCCCCCGGTCCGAGTGACGGTCCAGGACAGCCCCCTCTCCTCACGGCGCCGCGCTCTTCCAGAAAACTGGTTCTGGATCTGGCCGTCAACCTCAAGGGGGTCTCCCTCAGGCGCTACTCGCCTCTCGGGCCGCTCTCCGGCGCCGCCGACTCCCCGCGCCACCCCCTGGGGAGGACGCCCGGCGAGTCGTCGTCTTCGCCGGCCACGTCTCCGGAAGGCGAGGAGACGGGAGGCGGGGAGGAGAAGAGGAGGCGGAGGAAGGCGAGCACGCCATGTTGACGCACGCTCTCTGGCGCCCAAAGTGTCCTTGAAGCCCCGCCCCCCTGACATCCTGGCACAAAGTTCAAGCAAGTCTTTGAGCACCTGGCGCCATTTTGCCCCGCTGGCAAGCCATAAACACACAAGTCAAGAGTTGCCTCGCCATTTACCAGCGCCATCACGCCCAATCGCTGCCATTTGCTTGCTGGAACGCTTTTTCAACGCCGAATATCATCAATTTTTATTTATTTTTATTTTTTCCTAACTCTCCTGATCAACTACAGATCTATCCGTCAACTAAACATTTTTATTATCATTATTTTTATGTTTGGTTTTTTTTTGTTTGTTCTCTGCCTTTTTTTGCCATATAAAACTTTGTGTTTTTTTATGGCAAACAAACAAAATATTCAATATTTTCTTTGAAAAATAAATGAAATGGTAATATTTTGATGCAAAGTAATTGGAGCCTTAAAAAGGTCAGTGATTCGTAACAACATTCATTTTGATTTATTATTATTTTTTGGGCAAACAGTTTAAAAAAAAACAACAACACAAAAATGATTACAGATTCCAAAAAGTGTTAAAATTAAGTCACACATTTTTTTTAATTTAAATTTTTAATTTTTTAATTTCTAAAAAAATATAATTAATACAGGTATTTAATTTTAAATATGATTATACATATTAATACATTTATTTAACTGTAAATATGATCATACTTAATAATATGTTTATTTAACTCTAAATATGATCATACTTAATACATTTATTTAATTTGTGAAGTGAAGTGAAGTGAATTACATTTATATAGCGCTTTTTCTCAAGTGACTCAAAGCGCTTTACATTGTGAAACCCAATATCTAAGTTACATTTAAACCAGTGTGGGTGGCACTGGGAGCAGGTGGGTAAAGTGTCTTGCCCAAGGACACAACGGCAGTGACTAGGATGGCGGAAGCGGGAATTGAACCTGCAACCCTCAAGTTGTTGGCACGGCCACTCTACCAACCGAGCTATACTGCTATACCGAAATATGATCATATTTAATAATACATTTATTTAATTGTAAATATGATCATATTTAATAATACATTTATTTAACTCTAAATATGATCATACTTAATAATACATTTATTTAACTCTAAATATAATAATACATACTAATACATTTACATAATACATATATTCAACTACTGAAAATATTCTATTGGCCAATCTCAGGTAGCACACACATTTATATATATATATATATATATATATATATATATATATATATATATATATATATATATATATATATATATATATATATATATATATATACTTAATATATATATGTGTGTGTGTGTGTATGTACATACATACAGTATATATATATATATACATATATATATGTATATATATGTATATGTATATACTATATATATATATATATATATATATATATATATATATATATATGTGTGTGTGTGTGTATGTACATATATGTGTGTGTATATACTATATATATATATATGTATATATATATATATATTTATATATATATATATATATATATATATATATATATATATATTTATATATATATATATATATATATATATATATATATTTATATATATATATATATATATATATATATATATAGATATATATATATATATATATATATATATATATATATATATATATATATATATATATATACACACACACACAGTATATATACACATATATATAAAAAAATAAATTAAAATTATTATTCAACGCTTAATTCTCTATATCAACTTCAGGTCTATCTGTTAATATAAAGTTAAACAATTTTTTTTTTTTTAAATGTTTTATTCCCTTTTTGTCAAAGAAAACCCTATTTTTTATGGGGGAAAAAAAACACAAAATAAGCAATATTTTTCACCCCCCAAAAATGGTCAAAGTGTAATATTTGATGTGAAGTAATTGGAGCCTTGAACAGGTCAACAATTCCTAACAACATTTATTATATTTCATGATTATTTTTTGAGCCATGAAATACAAAAATAGGTCATATGAGTCGACTATTATTTATTATTATTTTAGTTTGTTTTTTACCATTTTATTTTTAAGAAAACATATTTTTTTATACTGCAATCACACAAAATATGCACTATTTGCCCCCCAAAAAATATTTCAAAGTGGATTTAGATTCAATATTATTTTTTTGAACAATGACACTTTCAAAGACAAAAACTGCGTGCGTGGCAGCTTTGTTTGATTAAATTCAAGATTGCAACGTTTGCTCTTCATTTTTCACCTGTTTGCTCCTTTATTCCACCTTTTAATGTTTTTTATTTTATTTTTAATTGTGCTTTTAGCTCTTCAAAAACTAGCTGCACTTTGGACACGGCTGTAATGTAACATGT
>NC_084732.1:9452891-9457891 GCF_033978785.1 Entelurus aequoreus | reverse complement strand
TTGTCCGGGTGTGAAGAGTCCTTTCCTTTGACCATGCCTTTAACCCGCACCGTTGTCCGGGTGTGAAGAGTCCTTTCCTTTGACCATGCCTTTAACCCGTACCGTTGTCCGGGTGTGAAGAGTCCTTTCCTTTGACCATGCCTTTAACCCGCACCGTTGTCCGGGTGTGAAGAGTCCTTTCCTTTGACCATGCCTTTAACCCGCACCGTTGTCCGGGTGTGAAGAGTCCTTTCCTTTGACCATGCCTTTAACCCGCACCGTTGTCCGGGTGTGAAGAGTCCTTTCCTTTGACCATGCCTTTAACCTGCACCGTTGTCCGGGTGTGAAGAGTCCTTTCCTTTGACCATGCCTTTAACCCGCACCGTTGTCCGGGTGTGAAGAGTCCTTTCCTTTGACCATGCCTTTAACCCGCACCGTTGTCCGGGTGTGAAGAGTCCTTTCCTTTGACCATGCCTTTAACCCGCACCGTTGTCCGGGTGTGAAGAGTCCTTTCCTTTGACCATGCCTTTAACCCGCACCGTTGTCCGGGTGTGAAGAGTCCTTTCCTTTGACCATGCCTTTAACCTGCACCGTT
The DNA here is from genome assembly GCF_033978785.1 of Entelurus aequoreus. Lineage (NCBI taxonomy): Eukaryota > Metazoa > Chordata > Actinopteri > Syngnathiformes > Syngnathidae > Entelurus > Entelurus aequoreus. Next base: position 9,457,317 of record NC_084732.1, on the reverse strand, counting down.
GTCCGGGTGTGAAGAGTCCTTTCCTTTGACCATGCCTTTAACCCGCACCGTTGTCTCGGTGTGAAGAGTCCTCTCCGTGTTGGAAGACATGACAGTTGGTCCTCGGGGCAATGTTAGCATGGACGTAAGCTAGCTTGCAGGATCAAAGCTAGGACAAGATCCTCCACTACAACGCTGCCTTCCCTCTCATTCAGTTTCAACTTAAGTCCACGGACCACTTGGAAAAGTCTATTTATCTATTTGAGCCGAAAGACTTACATCGCAGACCCTCTAGATGGCAGCCTTCTGCTCCATGTTTCTGTGCCTGCAGTCAATAAAGTTGGGACTATTTTCACCCTTTTTGCTACCGGCAAAATGTTTTGTAAATGATACAGAAATATAAGCGCTTTGTTTGGAACTTTTGGCTAACGAGCACAGCTAACCAGAATGTGCGCGGACCGCGGATATGCCTAAATCGGACTGAAGCGCTAACGTTAGCATGCTGGCAGTTTAAGTGCGACAAGAACCAAGTTGTATGACTATGGTGGAAATATATGCTAACTGTTAGCATGCTAACAGTTAGCAAGTTAGCATCATAGCTCATTTGATGGAGTCCAGTTGTAATTGAACAGTCAAGTTGAACAATTCTAAAATGGTACACAGTGACGAGCTAGCGAGCCAGGATATTTTGCTTGATTGGAATCTTGAGTCCGGTTAGGGCCCCCGTTTTTTTTAGAACTAAAGAGTCCTCCCAGACTCTGTAGTTCTAAATAATGAGACGTGAATAGACTTGAACATTTGAAATGTATTCTACTCCTTTCACACAAAAAAAGTAAGTAAACCGAAAGGTAACTTATAATAATAATAATAATACCTGGGATTTATATAGCGCTTTTCTAAATACCCAAAGTCGCTTTACACGTGTGGGGGGGGGGGGGGGGGGGATTAAAACAACTTTATTAGGAAAAGAAACTAAGAAAAGAAAAAAGAAAAAAATAATAATAAAGAAACACCAAGGGCAGGGTCAGTTTGGAAAGGCTAATGTGAAGAGGTGAGTTTTTAGGGTGGTTTTGAAGGTAGGGAGGGAGGGGGCTTCTCTGATGTGCCTGGGGAGAGCGTTCCAGAGAGAGGGGGCAGCCACGGAGAAGGCCCTGTCGCCCCAGGTTCGGCGCCTGGTCTTGGGGACCTCCAGGAGGCCAGCATCACTAGACCTGAGGGAACGGGACGGAACGTGTGGCTGGAGGAGGTCAGAGAGGTAGGGTGGAGCCAGGTTATGGAGTGCCTTGTAGGTGGTGAGGAGTATTTTAAAGGGGATTCTGTATTTGACAGGCAGCCAGTGGAGGTCATGAAGGACAGGTGTGATGTGCTCTCTGGAGCGGGTTCCGGTGAGCAGGCGGGCAGCGGAGTTCTGGACATATTGCAGTTTATTGAGGGTTTTGGAAGTGATGCCATAGAGGATGCTGTTGCAATAGTCTAGCCGGGATGAGATGAAGGCGTGGATGAGGGTTTCGGCAGCAGAGGGTGTGAGGGAGGGCCGGAGACGGGCAATGTTTCTGAGGTGGAAGAATGCAGTTTTGGTGATGTGGTTTACATGGGGGAGGAATGAGAGGGTAGGGTCGAAGATTACACCTAGATTGCGGATGTGGGTGGAGGTAGTGACAAGGGAGCCGTCGATGTTTAATGAAAAGTCCTGAGTGGAGCGAGTGAGGGAGTCGGGGCCAATTATAATTATTTCAGATTTGTTGCAGTTGAGTTTTAGAAAGTTTTTTTGCATCCAGGTTTTTATGTCTGTGAGGCAGATGGTGAGGGTGGAGTGGGTGGCTGGGGTGATGGTCGTGGTGGAAAGGTATAGTTGTGTGTCGTCGGCATAGCAGTGAAATTGAAGGCCGTGGTGGCGGAGGATCTGACCGAGGGGCAGGAGGTAGATGGTGAAGAGTAGGGGGCCAAGTACTGAGCCTTGGGGGACGCCGTGGGTGACTGGGGCAGTGGAGGAGGTGCAGTTGTTGATTGAGATGAATTGCTGACGGTCAGAGAGGTAGGATTTCATCCAGGAGAGGGCAGTGCCGGATAAACCAAGGGAGGAGTGGAGGCGTGATAGGAGGATGGAGTGGTTGATGGTGTCGAAGGCAGCACTGAGGTCGAGGAGAATGAGGATGGAGAGGGAACCAGAGTCGGCGGAGAGGAGGATGTCGTTGGTGACCTTGAGGAGGGCAGTTTCTGTGCTGTGGAGTGAGCGGAAGCCGGATTGGAACGTTTCGTATAGGTTATTGTGGAGAAGGTGGGATTTGATTTGGGAGGCAACTGCACGTTCGAGAATTTTAGAGAGGAAGGGGAGGTTGGAGATGGGCCTGTAGTTGTTGGGGAAGTTGGGGTCGAGACCGGATTTCTTGAGGATGGGGGTGATGGCAGCCAGCTTGAGGGCAGGAGTAACTTAACATGTGTGCCTAACGCACACATTTTCCTCCACTATGTATATATATATATATATATATATATATATATATATATATATATATATATATATATATATATATATATATATATATATATATATAATATCCAGGTTTCTGTGGTTTATCCGTTATACAGTGCTCAATACCGGGGTAGAGCGGAATATACGTTAGGCCTTTTTCGCAGATTTCCCCTGAAAAGCAGGAAACCTGTGAAACAGGCTTGCAGGGATGATATAGCCTCTGTTTTTTCTCCTGACCTAACATGTATTCCCCTCTACCCCGGTATTGAGCACTGTATAACGGATAAACCACAGTAACTTCGACTATATATATATATATATATATATATATATATATATATATATATATATATATATATATATATATATATATATATATATATATATATATATATATATATATATATATATATATATATATATATATATATATATATATATATATATATATATTATATATATATATATATATATATATATATATATATATATATATATATATATATATATATATATATATATATATATATATATATATATATATATATACACATACATATATATATATATACATACACATACATATATATACATGTATATATATATATATATATATATATATATATATATATATATATACATACATACAACGGATAAACGACAGAAACCTAGACTATATATGTATATATATATATATATATATATATATATATATATATATATATATATATATATATATATATATATATATGTGCAACGCACAGGGAAACCTGGTGAGACGGAGGAGAGGCTGGGGCAGGACACAAACCACAGTCCCCAGAATCTCCAGGCACATGATGGAGATGGGGGCAGGAGTAGCATCGCTGGTGTGACGGAGGCAGCAAGGCACCACAGTGAGAGGGAAGTCACTCAGGATACCAGACGGCATGGCCAGAACACTTGTGCTGGAGGCGTTCGGAAAGAGCGAGTGAACTGGCCAACTGCAGCTGAAAGGAAAGAATGGGATATGTTTGACCGTGATGTCGACCAGGTGCTGGAAGCGGCGATCGCAGGAGACGTGGGAAAGAAGCTCAAGGCCATGTCCTCGATAATCTGGAGTATTGGCGCTGATCGCTTCGGAAAGAAACAACAAAAAGGCAGAGTAAACATCCAGCCCAAGGAAAACAGACGCCTGAAGGAGATAGCAATCCTTAGAGGAGATCTGCGTAGGCTTAAGAAGGCCTTTCGTGAAGCAACAGCAGATGAGAAACCAGCTCTCACAGAATTGCGAAACGGCCTGAGGGAGCGCATTAAGATCTTGCGACGAGCTGAGTGTCACCGCAGGAACAGGAAGCGGCGGTTGAAGGAAAGGGTGGCCTTCACAAAGAACCCATTCAACTACCTGTCGAAACTCCTGGGTGACAAAAGATCAGGAGAGTTGAAAGCAACAAAGGAAGAGGTGGAGGAGCACCTTCGGCAGGTCCACAGCGATCCCAGGAGGGAGGACACTTTGGAGGAGATGGAGAGGCTCATTAAACCAGCTGAACCAACTATTCCTTTTAAGGCGGAGGAACCAAGCTGGCAAGAAGTCAACAGCTTCCTCAAGAAGGCAAGAGGAAAATCAGCCCCAGGGCCGAACGGCATCTCGTACAATGTTTACAAGCATTGCGAAAGGCTCAGGAAACGACTCTGGAAGCTGCTGACGGTGGCGTGGAGGAAGAACTTCCTTGCTGATGAATGGCTGGTGGCTGAGGGGTGCTTCATCCCTAAGGAAGAAAACTCTTCAGGGATTAAGCAATTCCGTACCATCTCCCTCCTCAATGTGGAAGCTAAGCTCTTCCTGGGGATTCTGGCGAAGAGGTTAACCACCTTCATGTTGGATAATGGCTACATGGATACTTCAGTTCAAAAAGGTGGCATTCCAGGGGTATCTGGCTGTCTCGAACACACCAGCGTAATATCCAAGATCATCGAGGATGCAAAGAGGAACCACGG
>NC_084732.1:9367891-9435391 GCF_033978785.1 Entelurus aequoreus | reverse complement strand
AATTTCTTGTATTGTTTCTGTAATATTGCAATATTTTCTCGTAAAATTATTACTTTTTTATGTAAAATTATTACTTTTTTAATGGAAAATTATTACTTATTTTATATGACAAACATTTTTCATATAAAATTAGGACTTTTTATCGCTGTTCTCGTAAAATATTGAATTTTTTTGTGTAAAATGATGACTTTTGTCACAATTTTGCCAAGTAAAAATTCCGATGATTATTATAATATTGCCAACATTTGAAAGTTCTCTTATAAAATTGTGACTTTTGTCGAGTAAAATTAAATGCGCCCCCTTTGGCCAAAATGAATTAAAAAAATTAAAAATATATGTATAAAGAGACATACTGTAATAACCAAGTAAATAATGAAGGTTTAAAAAACAATTACAAATAAAAAATACAAAAATTAACTAAAAGCAGACTTTTTCTCTCAGTGTGTCAACTTTTTTCTTATAAAATTGGGAACAATTTCTCGTATTCTTTCTGTTTCTGTAATATTGCAATATTTTCTCGTAAAATTATTACTTTTTTAATGTAAAATTATTACTTTTTAATGCAAACATTTGTCATATAAAATTAAGACTTTTTATCGCTGTTCTCGTAAAATACTGAAATTTTTTTTGAGTAAAATGATGACTTTTTTTTACAATTTTGCCAAGTAAAAATTCCGATTATTATTATAATATTGCCAACATTTGAAAGTTCTCTTATAAAATTGTGATTTTTGGCGAGTTAAATTACGACTCTTTTCATAAAACTGCCAAAATGTTAAGCTTTTCTTTTAAAATTGCGACTGTTATTGAGTAAAATTCCAACTTTTATCATAATATTGCACAAATGTTCAGTTTTTCTTGCAAAATTTTGACTTGCGTTGAGTAAAATGACGACTTTTATTATAATACTGCCAAAATTCAAAAGTTTTTCTTGTGAAATTGTGATCTTTTCCTTGTGAAATTCCAACTCATTTTTCACAACAAGCTTTATTATATGTGCATAGTATGTATATATTATTAATGTTGTAAATACACTTCTTTATATATCTAGAAAGGCTGGTCCTAAAGAGGGAGGCTTTTTTCTCAGGTCTCAAGAAGGTAACAAATACAAGAATGTGTGTGTGTGTGTGCGTGTGTTCTTGTATTTCTACCCTTCCTGAGACACGAAGAAGGAAAAGTATCTTCCATATGAGGAGGTGTGAACAAGTGATGACATAAATCAATAACATTGCATCTAATAGACAATGTCTCATTTGTGGTGACTACTATCAAAATGAGGGTGGTCCCAAAAAGGAGGGATTTTTCACATTGACTGTGTGTCGCTTTTAAAAGTGCTCCCCCTCTGGTCAACATATGAAATAACAAGTGTGTGTAAGAAATTGAAATGTGCCCCCTTTGGCCAAAATCAATTAAAATAAATAAATAAATATGTACATAGAGACATACTGTAATAACAAAGTAAATAATGAAGGTTTAAAAACCAACTACATACAAAAAATTTAAAAAATTTAAAATGAACTAAAAGCAGACTTTTTCTCACAGTGTCAACTTTTTTCTTATAAAATTGGGAACAATTTCTCATATTCTTTCTGTTTCTGTAATATTGCAATATTTTCTCGTAAAATTATTCCTTTTTTTATGTACAATTATTACTTTTATAATGTAAAATTATTACTTTTTAATGCAAACATTAGTTTAAAAAAAAAAAAAGGACTTTTATCACTGTTCTTGTAAATACTGAGTTTTTTTGAGTAAAATGATGACTTTTCACAAAATTGCCAAAATGTTAAGCTTTTCTTTTAAAATTGCAAAATTTATCGAGTAAAATTCCAACTTTTATCATAATATTGCACAAATGTTCAGTTTCTCTTGTAACATTTTGACTTGCGTTGAGTAAAATGACGACTTTGATTATAATACTGCCAAAATTCAAAAGTTGTTCTTGTGAAATTGTGACCTTTTTCTTGTGAAATTCCAACTCATTTTTCACAACAAGCTTTTCATTTTTCTCAGGTCTAAAGAAGGTAACAAATACAAGAATATATGTGCGTGTGTGTGTGTGTGTGTGTGTGTGTGTGTGTGTGTGTGTGTGTGTGTGTGTGTGTGTGTGTGTGTGTGTGTTTACCTCGGCCGATTTGAACCAGTCCAACCACGATGATGAGACCCAGGGCGAGCAGCTTTCCCACAGTGAACACGTCCTGGATCCTTGTGGCCCAGCGCACACTGGAGCAGTTCACCCAGGTTAAGAACACTGACACACGCACACGCACACACACACGCACACACACACACACACACACACACACACACACACACACACACACACACACACACACACACACACACACACACATGAAGAAGACCATTATTACTTCCTATTGGTGACGTTCAGATTAAGATTAGTTTATTTCAAAGGGAACAATGCCATTTCATAAAAGAAATGACTACACATAGTTTAAAAAAAAGCCAGAATTAGCCAGAAGGATAGTTTTCATGTGTCGTCCCCTCCCTGGCTATGATGTCAAAAAGGCAGTAAAATTAAAATTTCCAAAGAAAACGAAAAGAAAAAGAGAGAAAAAGAAAAAAAAGCACACAATACATGTACGATATAATAACAAATAAAATACAACATAACATTTATCATAGCATCAAAACCGGCAAAAGATGTGCGTTGATAAGCCACATTTTCCATTTTTTTTCTAACAATATAATTTTATATAATAACATGAATATTTTGACTAAGTTTTTTTTAATTTTTTTAAATAGATTGACACACAATGTACTTTAATTAGCAGAAGAATGATTCAATATCGCTATGGCTTCTTAAGAGTCATATTATTCGTATTTAAGTGTTCAAATATTTGTTCTCTTCTTTAGTTTTAATTTGTAGATGTTTTAGAGTAAAAAAAATGTAACAATACAAAGTAAAATTTCATCCATCCATCCTTATTCTACCGCTTGTCCCTTTATCACAGCAAAATGATCACAGTTATCATTGTTATCACAATATTGTTGAATGTGATCAAAAAGTAATAATAGATTGACACACAATGTACTTTAATGAGCAGAATAATTATTAAATATTGCTATGGCTTCTTAAGAGCCATATTATTCATATTTGAGTGTTCAAATATTTTTTTTATCATCTTCAGTTTTAAATTGTAAATGTTTTAGAGTGTTTTTTTAAAATGATAAATAAAACAGGGGATTTGGGTGCATCACTTCCTGTTTACATGACGTCACTTCCTGATTTCTTCAGAAGAAATATTAAATATTGTTATGGCTTTTTTTAAGAGCCATAATAATAGTATTTTAGTGTTCAAATATGTTTTTATCTTCTTCAGTTTTAATTTGTAGATGTTTTAAAGTGTTTTTTTTAATTTATAAATACATGTGAATAATGCTGTATAATAGACTGTATTTATGTTATTCACATGTGAATAATGCTGTATAATAGACTGTATTTATGTTATTCACATGTGAATAATGCTGTATAATAGACTGTATTTATGTTATTCACATGTGAATAATTCTGTATAATAGACTGTATTTATATTATTCACATGTGAATAATGCTGTATAATAGACTGTATTTATGTTATTCACATGTGAATAATACTGTATAATAGACTGTATTTATGTTATTCACGTGTGAATAATGCTGTATAATAGACAGTATTTATGTTATTCACATGTGAATAATGCTGTATAACAGACAGTATTTATGTTATTCACATGTGAATAATGCTGTATAATAGACTGTATTTATGTTATTCACATGTGAATAATGCTGTATAATAGACTGTATTTATATTATTCACATGTGAATAATGCTGTATAATAGACTGTATTTATGTTATTCACATGTGAATAATGCTGTATAATAGACTGTATTTATATTATTCACATGTGAATAATGCTGTATAATAGACTGTATTTATGTTATTCACATGTGAATAATGCTGTATAATAGACTGTACTTATATTATTCACATGTGAATAATGCTGTATAATAGACTGTATTTATGTTATTCACATGTAAAAATACCAAAGTATTTATTGTCTATTGTTAGCAAACTGTGGTGCTGAATTTCCCCCAGGGATCAATAAAGTACTTTTAACATGAAATATAATATTTAATGCATTTGGACATATTTGCTTCTTCACATTAGGGGTTTCACTCCGTCCTGTTACCGCTCCACAACGTGTCACATGGTCCACAGGAAGTTGCATCACTCACATCCTCTGCAGGCCTCATGAAGAACTAAGGTAAGTTCACTCTTTCACCTTCGTGTATATTGCGTCATATTTCAACCGCCCGAGGTTGGGCAATATTTCATGTACACGTGTGTTATCAGCTTTAGAGTGACAAAACACAGAAGTGTAGCTTGGTGGAGTGGGCTGAAAATATATTTTATTGTGAAACACGCATGATCTTTGATTGCCTCTACTTCCTGTTTCCTCTTAACATGCATGATCTTTGATTGCTTCTACTTCCTGTTTCGTGTGAAAGCGCACAAAGCAGACCAGCAGAGGAAACACACAACTCAGGATTTAACATCCTCACAAACTGCTGAGTGGACGCTGCGTATGCAAGTTTCATTGCAACAACACCCGTTGTTTTTGTGCGATACTTATATAGGTTATCTCTTACTTGATATTTGATACGCACGCCTTGTTTGCTGTGGAAGCAAGAACTTTGCTGATCCAGCAATCTGACCCAATATGGCCGACAAACATGTTACTCTGAAATGATATCGCACGAGAGTAAACACTCTGCAGGCCTGCCCGTATCGCACATGATATTAAACACAAGTAAACGCGGTGCAGGACTGCTTGCATCGCACGTGATATCACACACACAAGTAAACACATTGCAGGCCTGCTTGTATCGCACATGATATCACACACAAGTAAACACGCCGCAGGACTGCTTAAATCACATGTGATATCACACACAAGTAAACACGCTGCAGGACTGCTTGTATCACCCATTATTTCACACACAAATAAATACTCTGCGTGACAGCTTATATTGCACATGATATCACACACAAAGACTGCATGACTGATTATATTGCATATGATATCACAAACAAGTAAACACACTGTAGGATGGTTGTATCGCACATGATATCACACAAAATTAAACAGGCCGCAGGACTGCTTGTATCGCACAAGATATCACACACAAGTAAACACGCTGTAAGACTGCTTGTATCGCACATGATATCACACACAATTAAACACGCTGCAGGACTGCTTGTATCACCCATTATTTCACACACAAATAAATACCCTGCGTGACTGCTTGTATTGCACATGATATCACACACAAAGACTGCATGGCTGCTTATATCGCATATGATATCAAACACAAGTAAACACACCACAGGACTGCTTGTATCGCACATGATATTAAACACAGGTAAACATGCTGCAGGACTGCTTGTATTGCACATGATATCAAACACAAGTAAACCAGCTGCAGGACTGCTTGTATCGCACATGATATCACACACAAGTAAACACACTGCAGGACTGCTTGTATCACACATGATATCACACACAAGTAAACACGCTGCAGGACTGCTTGTATCGCACATGATATCACACACAAGTAAACATGCTGCAGGACTGCTTGTATCGCACAAGATATCACACACAAGTAAACACGCTGCAGGACTGCTTGTATCCCACATGATATGACACACAAGTAAACATGGTACAGGACTGCTTATATCGCACATGATATTAAACACAAGTAAACACGCCGCAGGACTGCTTGTATCGCACATGTTATCACACACAAGTAAACACGCTGCAGGACTGCTTGTATCGCACATGATATCACACACAAGTAAACACCCTGCAGGACTGCTTGTATCGCACATGATATCACACACAAGTAAACACGCCGCAGGACTGCTTGTATCGCACATGATATCACACACAAGTAAACACACCGCAGGACTCCCAGGCTGTTGTGTCACATCCATCTCCTTCCTCCCAGGCTGTTGTGTTACATCCATCTCCTTCCTCCCAGGCTGTTGTGTCACGTCCATCTCCTTCCTCCCAGGCTGTTGTGTCACGTCCATCTCCTTCCTCCCAGGCTGTTGTGTCACGTCCATCTCCTTCCTCCCAGGCTGTTGTGTCACATCCATCTCCTTCCTCCCAGGCTGTTGTGTCACATCCATCTCCTTCCTCCCAGGCTGTTGTGTCACGTCCATCTCCTTCCTCCCAGGCTGTTGTGTCACATCCATCTCCTTCCTCCCAGGCTGTTGTGTCACGTCCATCTCCTTCCTCCCAGGCTGTTGTGTTACATCCATCTCCTTCCTCCCAGGCTGTTGTGTCACGTCCATCTCCTTCCTCCCAGGCTGTTGTGTCACATCCATCTCCTTCCTCCCAGGCTGTTGTGTCACATCCATCTCCTTCCTCCCAGGCTGTTGTGTCACATCCATCTCCTTCCTCCCAGGCTGTTGTGTCACATCCATCTCCTTCCTCCCAGGCTGTTGTGTCACATCCATCTCCTTCCTCCCAGGCTGTTGTGTCACATCCATCTCCTTCCTCCCAGGCTGTTGTGTCACATCCATCTCCTTCTTCCCAGGCTGTTGTGTCACATCCATCTCCTTCCTCCCAGGCTGTTGTGTCACATCCATCTCCTTCCTCCCAGGCTGTTGTGTCACATCCATCTCCTTCCTCCCACTGCTCAAAGTGGACCAACTAGCTTCCAGTGGGAATGTTTGGCATGGCAGCAGCCCACTCGTCCACCCGGCTGACTTCTGTGCGACCACCGTGTGTCGGCGCTGCCAGGGGGCGGAGCCGTGTGTCGGCGCTGCCAGGGGGCGGAGCCGTGTGTCGGCGCTGACAGGGGGCGGAGCCGGCGTGACAGCGCAGGTAAATCCACCATTGAGGGCCACCTCGGCTGCAGAATACTAACTGAGCCGAGTCACTCGGGGAACTCCTCCTGCCACTTCACTAAGAATGACTTCCTGTGGCGGAGACCCCCGTCCGTTTCCACGGCGACGACTCTTTGAAGGCTTACAGTGACAAGAGGCCTGTCCGGCATTGATTAATGGCTGGTTTCCAGCGTCAAATGCAACCTGCAGCAGCAGCTACTTCATGCTAGCTAGCGTTGGTGTTTCAACACATCTTTATTTCCAAAATAAAGATGCCGTCGTAAAACCGAGTCGAATTTTAAGGGTCACACAAAGTTAGCACAGTTACCCCGACACAACACGCCACGTGGTCCAGACCTGCGGCTTAACGAGGCTCAGGTTGTGACTCGATGCCACCAAAAATAGTTTCTGCAAGGCGAGACTGAGCTCACTTCCTGTCTCTGTGTCTCGCCTCAAGCGTGATGGGGATATACGGTATATTGATCAATGATATCAATATAGCGCTACTTTTTTTCTACGGCCTTTTCTACAGCCCGAACATTCAAACAGAGTGTTGTGTTATTGTTTGTTTTATGGACCTTCCTTCTGTTAAGCGCTTTGAACCGGAAGTAGAAGTGTCGTGTTGTCTTCTAGCCCTCCATAGCGTTTTTACTCGTATGGATTCATCAATCATCACGCCGGTTTTTTTTACAATACAACTAAAACAATTCTTACTTACTAAAGCGTCCCACGTGTGATGTCCGGAGGAGTGTTTTCATGCACATTTTTTTCGTGCTATCGTAATGTAATCAAACTAGCGCTGTTGGCATTAGCTAATATGCTAACATGTCTACAAGTGTCTGTGTTAGTATTATTAACTTATTGACTTACAATGGCATTGTTTTTGTACTGTTTCAGTTTCACACAAATTCCTCTGTAAATTCACCATGTTTGCTGTTCATAAAGACACTTAGTAATGTTTTATTACATTACATATTACTGTTTTATTACATTTCATATTACTGTTTTATTACGTTACATATTACTATTTTATTACATTACATATTACTGTTTTATTACATTACATATTACTGTTTTATTACATTACATATTATTGTTTTATTACATTTCATATTACTGTTTTATTAAATTACATATTACTATTTTATTACATATTGTTGTTTTATTACATTACATATTACTGTTTTAATACATTGCATATTACTGTTTTATTACATTACATATTACTGTTTTAATACATTGCATATTACTGTTTTATTACATGACATATTACTGTTTTATTACATTACATATTCCTGTTTTATTACATTACATATTACTGTTTTATTACATTGCATATTACTGTTTTATTACATTACATATTACTGTTATTACATATTACTCTTTTATTACATATTACTGTTTTATTACATATTATTGTTACATTACATATTACTGTTTCATTACATATTATTGTTTATTACATTACATATTACTATTTTATTACATATTGTTGTTTTATTACATTACATATTACTGTTTTAATACATTGCATATTACTGTTTTATTACATTACATATTACTGTTTTATTACATTTCATATTACTGTTTTATTACGTTACATATTACTATTTTATTACATTACATATTACTGTTTTATTACATATTACTGTTTTATTACATATTATTGTTACATTACATATTACTGTTTCATTACATATTATTGTTTATTACATTACATATTACTATTTTATTACATATTGTTGTTTTATTACATTACATATTACTGTTTTAATACATCGCATATTACTGTTTTATTACATTACATATTACTGTTTTAATACATTGCATATTACTGTTTTATTACATTACATATTACTGTTTTATTACATTACATATTACTGTTTTATTACATTGCATATTACTGTTTTATTACATTACATATTACTGTTATTACATATTACTGTTTTATTACATTACATATTACTGTTTTATTACATATTACTGTTTTATTACATTTTATTGTTACATTACATATTACTGTTTCATTACATATTATTGTTTATTACATTACATATTACTATTTTATTACATATTGTTGTTTTATTACATTACATATTACTGTTTTAATACATTGCATGTTACTGTTTTATTACATTACATATTACTATTTTAATACATTGCATATTACTGTTTTATTACATTACATATTACTGTTTTATTACATTAAATATTACTGTTTTATTACATTACATATTACTGTTTTATTACATTACATATTACTGTTATTACATATTACTGTTTTATTACATTACATATTACTGTTTTATTACATATTACTGTTTTATTACATTTTATTGTTACATTACATATTACTGTTTCATTACATATTATTGTTTATTACATTACATATTACTATTTTATTACATATTGTTGTTTTATTACATTACATATTACTGTTTCAATACATTGCATATTACTGTTTTATTACATTGCATATTACTGTTTTATTACATTACATATTTCTGTTTTATTACATTACATATTACTGTTTTATTACATTGCACATTACTGTTTTATTACATTACATATTACTGTTATTACATATTACTGTTTTATTACATTACATATTACTGTTTTATTACATATTACTGTTTTATTACATATTATTGTTACATTACATATTACTGTTTCATTACATATTATTGTTTATTACATTACATATTACTATTTTATTACATATTGTTGTTTTATTACATTACATATTACTGTTTTAATACATTGCATATTACTGTTTTATTACATTACATATTACTGTTTTAATACATTACATATTACTGTTTTATTACATTACATATTACTGTTTTAATACATTGCATATTACTGTTTTATTACATTACATATTACTGTTATTACATATTACTGTTTTATTACATGACATATTACTGTTTTATTACATTACATATTACTGTTTTATTACATTACATATTACTGTTTTAATACATTGCATATTACTGTTTTATTACATTACATATTACTGTTTTATTACATGACATATTACTGTTTTATTACATGACATATTACTGTTTTAATACATTGCATATTACTGTTGCATTTTAATCTTTTGTTTTGTGATTGTGTGATGTTTTTGCCTGGACCCCAGGAAGAATAGTCTCCACTGCGGTGTAGACTAATGGGGATCCTTAATAAACTAAACTAAACTAAACTGTTTTATTACATTACATATTACTGTTTTAATACATTGCATATTACTGTTTTATTACATTACATATTACTGTTTTATTAATTTACATATTACTATTTTATTACATTAAATATTACTGTTTTATTACATTACATATTACTGTTTTATTACATTGCATATTACTTTTTTATTACATTTCATATTACTGTTTTAATACATTGCATATTACTGTTTTATTACATTACATATTACTGTTTTAATACATTGCATATTACTGTTTTATTACATTACATATTACTGTTTTAATACATTGCATATTACTGTTTTATTACATTACATATTACTGTTTTATTACATTACATATTACTCTTTTAATACATTGCATATTACTGTTTTATTACATATTACTGTTATTACATATTACTGTTTTATTACATATTACTGTTTTATTACATATTACTGTTTGATTACATATTATTGTTTATTACATTACATATTACTATTTTATTACATATTGTTGTTTTATTACATTACATATTACTGTTTTAATACATTGCATATTACTGTTTTATTACATTACATATTACTGTTTTAATACATTGCATATTACTGTTTTATTACATTACATATTACTGTTATTACATATTACTGTTTTATTACATTACATATTACTGTTTTAATACATTGCATATTACTGTTTTGTTACATTACATATTACTGTTATTACATATTACTGTTTTATTACATTACATATTACTGTTTTATTACATTACATATTACTGTTTTATTACATTACATATTACTGTTTTATTACATGACATATTACTGTTTTATTACATGACATATTACATTTATATATGACACATTACACGGTGTGGGACTCACACACGCAGATGGTGGCCAGCAGTCGGGTGGCGGCGTAGGGGGGCAGACAGTTATGGAAGGCGGGCTGCAGCACGTAGTTGGCGAAGGTGAGGGCGATGACGGCCAGGGTGGTGGGGTACATGATGAGCACGGCGCTCCACAGCAACAGGAAGCTGCAACAACAACAACAACAGTCCACAAGGTCACCAAGGATTATTATCATGATTCCAACACACTTTTGCATCAGTCCATCTTAGATGAGCTCGGGGCCCAGCCGAGCAGGCGGCATTTCTGGGTGTTGTTGATAAATGGCTTTGGCTTTGCATCGTACAGTTTAACTTGCACTTACAGATGTAGCGACCGACTGTGGTTACTGACAGGGGTTTTCTGAAGTGTTCCTGAGCCCATGTGGCGATATCCTTTACACACTGACGTCGCTTTTTGATGACGTACCCCCTGAGAGATGGAAGGTTCATAATATCATGGCTTACGTGCAGTGATTTCTCCAGATTCTCCGAACCTTTTGATGATATTACGGAGCGTAGATGGTGAAATACCGAAATTCCTTGCAATAGCTTGGTTGAGAAATGTTGTTCTTAAACAATTTGCTCAGGCATTTGTTGACAAAGTGGTGACAGGCTTGTCGGGATCATATAGCCTCTGTGTATTTTCCTGACCTAGCGTATATTCCGCATTGTATAACGAATAATCCACAGAAACCTTGACTATACTTACATATATATGTATCCATATATAGCAGCATGGTAGAACAGGGGTGAGTGCGTTTGCCTCACAATGACAAGGTCTTGGGTTCGATCCCCCAGGCTCGGGATCTTCTTAGGTAGAGTTTGCATGTTCTTGCATGGAATTATTGAGTCTGTTAAGCTGATTGGAGAGCCAGCTTGCGCAGCCAGGGGGGTCCATAACGGTGACTTCTGTTTTGTTTGATCAGCCATTTTGCTGCCTTGTCACAATTTAGGTACGTAAGTAAACATTTCATATTACTGTTTTATTACGTTACATATTACTGTTTTAATACATTGCATATTACTGTTTTATTACATTACATATTACTGTTTTATTACATTACATATTACTGTTTTATTACATTACATATTACTGTTTTAATACATTGCATATTACTGTTTTATTACATTACATATTACTGTTTTAATACATTGCATATTACTGTTTTAATACATTACATATTACTGTTTTATTACATTACATATTACTGTTTTAATACATTGCATATTACTGTTTTATTACATTACATATTACTGTTTTTACATATTACTGTTTTATTACATTACATATTACTGTTTTATTACATATTACTGTTTTATTACATATTATTGTTACATTACATAATACTGTTTCATTACACATTATTGTTTATTACATTACATATTACTATTTTATTACATTACATATTACTGTTTTATTACATTACATATTACTGTTTTAATACATTGCATATTACTGTTATTACATATTACTGTTTTATTACATTACATATTACTGTTTTATTACATATTACTGTTTTATTACATATTATTGTTACATTACATATTACTGTTTCATTACATATTATTGTTTATTATATTACATATTACTATTTTATTACATATTGTTGTTTTATTACATTTCATATTACTGTTTTATTACGTTACATATTACTGTTTTATTACAATACATATTACTGTTTTATTACATTTCATATTACTGTTTTATTACATTACATATTACTGTTTTATTACATTTCATATTACTGTTTTATTATGTTACATATTACTATTTTATTACATTACATATTACTGTTTTATTACATTACATATTACTGTTTTATTACATTACATATTACTGTTATTACATATTACTGTTTTATTACACGACATATTACTGTTTTATTACATTACATATTACTGTTTTATTACATTACATATTACTGTTTTAATACATTGCATATTACTGTTTCATTACATTACATATTACTGTTTTATTACATTACATATTACTGTTATTACATATTACTGTTTTATTACATGACATATTACTGTTTTATTACATGACATATTACTGTTATATTACATATGACTGTTATATTACATATTACTGTTTTATTGCATGTTACTGTTATATTACATTGCATATTACATATTACTGTTATATTACATTATCCATAACGGTGACTTCTGTTTTGTTTGATCAGCCGTTTTGCTGCCTTGTCACAACTAAGGTACGTAAGTAAACATTTCCACAATATTTCTGTGTAAATAACTCATTTCACAACGAATATATCTGCAATTTATAGTCCGGCGCGGCAAATAATGGAAAAAAATATGATTTTCTTTCTAAAACTTAGTGGGTGTGGCTTATACACCGATGCGTTTTGTAGTCGGGAAAAACACAGTAGGCATTTTCAAGTATAAAAATTGCTACAGAACGTTCCTCCAGAAGGTCTTATGTTTGTCCATGTAATGTCAGATGAGGCGAGGTGAGGCGAGGCCTTTAATCCCAGGAACACTATGCCTACCGTCAAGCATGGTGGTGGTAGTATTTATGCTCTGGGCCTGTTTTGCTGCCAATGGAACTGCTGCTTTACAGAGGGTAAATGGGACAATGAAAAAGGAGGATTACCTCTAAATTCTTCAGGACAATTCTTGGGCGCAGTTGGGTGTTCCAACAGGACAACAAGTGTATGTAAACTTTTGACCGGGACTGTAAATGAATTGAAATATTAGTAGTGAAGTAGTATCGGCCATTGAATGAGACCATGGTGGCCACTGATTGGATACAGTTACGTCTGAACTTATCAAATAAAAGCCTTCCAGTTGGAGTCGAAAAGGCCTTGAAGATCTGAGAAGGAGCACGCTCTTATTTTGGTGACGGGGTGAAGAAATGGAAAGGAAGCGCGTCTCACCCGACGAGTCCTCCGAAGATCTCGGTCACGTAGGAGTAGTCTCCGCCGGACTTGGGTATGGTGACGCCCAGCTCGGCGTAGCACATGGAGCCCAGGACGCAGATGCCGCCCCCGCACACCCAGACGATGAGCGACAGGCCCACCGAGCCGGCATGCTCCAGGACTCCTTTAGGGGACACGAAGATGCCCGAGCCGATGATGTTCCCTGTGGAGACCGGAATGTAAGGAGGACATCATTCAATCATGTGGAGTACAAGAGAAAATGAAGACATGTTTTTGACGCGAGCAGCTTTTTTTTTACATGCACTCTTTGGGGCGGTTGGTTGGAAGCAGTAGCGCGGAAACCGAGTGGCATTGAACGCATCGTTCTAAACGCCACAACAGACACCAGGGGAGTCCAAAGTGCGGCTTTTTAAAGGCCCGTTCTAAAAAATAATATTAAAAATTCAACAGAAAACACATAAAGAAGTGGAATAAAAGAGCAAACAGTTGAAATGTAGCAAGAAAAAGTGGCAATGTTGAAACTCTAATAACACAAAGCTGCCATGCAGGCTGTTTATTTTTCTTTAAAAGTGTAATTGCAACAAAAAGAATAATGAATTAAAATCAATGTTGACTTTCACAATATTATATCAGACCCACTCGACACCGAGGATGTCGTTGTGGCTTGTACAGCCCTTTGAGACACTAGTGATTTAGGGCTATATAAATAAACATTGATTGATTGATTGATTATCTTTATTGAACTATTTAATTATTTCACATCCAATATTTGATGAAATTAAATATTTTTTGGGAAAAATATTCCATATTTTTTGGGAAAAATATTCCATATTTTTGGGGGAAAATATTCCATATTTTTTTGGAAAAATATTCCATATTTTTGGGGAAATATTCCTTATTTTTGGGGAAAAATATTCCATATTTTTTGGGGAAAATATTCCTTATTTTTGGGGGAAAATATTACATATTTTTGGGGGGAAATATTCCATATTTTTGGGGGTAAATTTTCCATATTTTTGGGGAAAAATATTCCATATTTTTTGGGGGAAATATCCCATATTTTTTGGGGGAAATATTCCATATTTTTGGGGGAAAATATTCCATGTTTTTGGGGAAAAATATTCCATATTTCTGGGGGGAAATATTCCATATTTTTTGGGAAAAATATTCCATATTTTTTGGGAAAAATATTCCATATTTTTGGGGAAAATGTTTCCATATTTTGCATGTTTGACATTTAAAAATGTAAGTTTTTTGGTTTTTTTTACATTTTTTTCTGTTTTTTTTTCTTTAAAAGTGTCGTTGCTCCAAAAATAATAATGCATTAAAATCAATGTTGTTATGTTTATTGAACTATTTAATTATTTCACATTCAATATTTGATTAAATTAAATATTTTTTGGGGAAAATTTTCCATATTTTTGGGGGTAAATATTCCATATTTTTGGGGAAAAATATTCAATTTTGGGGGGGAAAATATTCCTTATTTTTTGGGGAAAATATTCCATATTTTTGGGGGAAAATATTACATGTTTTTGGGGAAAAATATTCCATATTTCTGGGGAAAAATAAATAATAAATGATATTCCATATTTTTTGGGAAAAATATTCCATAATTTTGGGGGAAAATATTCCATATTTTTGGGGAAAATGTTTCCATATTTTGCGTGTTTGACATTTAAATTTTTTTTTTTATTTTTTTAATTTTTATTTTTATTTATTTACAAAAAATGGCATAAAACAAGCAAGAAAACATAATAAAATAAAAACAACTTATAATCGACTGATAGATCTGAAGTTGATCTAGGGACTTACTGTAAATGTTAAAAGTATAAAAAAATGTATGATTTATTTTTAACTTTTTTATGAGTGGGACCCTTTTTGGAGCCACAAGAATATAATTGTTTGTTTGTTTTTTAATCTGTCATTGCTCAAAAAATGCTAATGAATTATTGATTGATATCAATGTTTTTATCTTTATTGAACTATTTAATTATTTCACATCCAATATTTGATGAAATGAAATATTTTTGGGGAAAATATTCCATATTTTTGGGGAAAAATATTCCATATTTTTTGGGAAAAATATTCCATATTTTTGGGGAAAATATTCCATATTTTTTGGAAAAAATATTCCATATTTTTTGGGGAAAATATTCCATATTTTTGGGGGGAAATATTCCATATTTTTTAGGGGAAATATTCCATATTTTTGGGGAAAAATATTCCATATTTTGTGTGTTTGACATTTAAAAAACTAAGTTCGTTTTTTTGTTGTTTTTTTTTACAAAAAATGGCATAAAACAGCCAAAAAACATAATAAAATTAAAGCAACTTATAATCGACTGATAGATCTGAAGTAGATCTAGGGACTTACTGTAAATGTTAAAAGTATTAAAAAAATTATGATTCATTTTTAACTTTTTTATGAGTGGGGCCCTTTTTGGAGCCACAAGAATATAATTGTTTGTTTGTTTTTTAATCTGTCATTGCTCAAAAAATAATAATGAATTATTGATTGATATCAATGTTGTTATCTTTATTGAACTATTTAATTATTTCACATACAATATTTGATGAAATGAAATATTTTTTGGGAAAAAATATTCCATATTTTTTGGGGAAAATATTCCATATTTTTGGGGGGAAATATTCCATATTTTTGGGGAAAAATATTCCATATTTTGGGGGGAAATATTCCATATTTTTGGGAAAAATATTCCATATTTTTTGGGAAAATATTCTATATTTTTTGGGGAAAATATTCCATATTTTGTGTGTTTGACATTTAAAAAACTAAGTTAGTTTTTTTTTTTTTTTTTACAAAAAATGGCATAAAGCAGCCAAGAAAACATAATAAAATAAAAGCAACGTATAATCGACTGATAGATCTGAAGTTGATCTAGGGACTTACTGTAAATGTTAAAAGTATTAAAAAAATTATGATTTATTTTTAACTTTTTTATGAGTGCGGCCCTTTTTGGAGCCACAAGAATATAATTGTTTGTTTGTTTTTTAATCTGTCATTGCTCAAAAAATAATAATGAATTATTGATTGATATCAATGTTGTTATCTTTATTGAACTATTTAATTATTTCACATCCAATATTTGATGAAATGAAATATTTTTTGGAAAAAATATTCCATATTTTTTGGGGAAAATATTCCATATTTTGGGGGGGAAAATATTCCATATTTTTGCGGGGAAATATTCCATATTTTATGGGAAAAATATTCCATATTTTTTGGGGAAAATATTCCATATTTTTGGGGAAAATATTCTATATTTTTGGGGGAAAATATTCCATATTTTTTGGGGGAAATATTCCATATTTTTGTGGAAAATATTCCATATTTTTGGGGGAAAGTATTCCGTACTTTGTGTGTTTGACATTTAAAAAACTAAGTTTTATTTTTATTTATTTTTTTACAAAAAATGGCAAAACAAGCAAGAAAACAAAATAAAATAAAAAACAATGTACAATCAACTGATAGATCTGAAGTTAAATGTTAAAAGTATAAAAAATGTATGATTTATTTTCAACTTTTTTATGAGTGGGGCTGTCACGGTGGGGTTGCAGCTTACTGCGAGGTTTGTTCTCCCAGGCAGACGACTCCAGACAGGACTTGCAGGTAGGAACATGATTTAATCGTAAATGAACACTCAAGGAGATACAAAACAGAAAACAAACCGACGGAACAAGGTGCCGATCGCACCTGAAGCTAAGGCTACTACTTAGCACAGACTAGAGATCACTAGCAGGGGCTAGGAGACAAGCAAGAAGAGAAAATAAAGACATGTTTTTCACGCTTACAGCTTTTTTTTTTACACGCACTCTCCCGGCCTCAGTTTGTGGCGGTTAGTTGGAAACAGTAGCGTGTAAACCGAGTGGCATTGAACGCATCGTTCTAAACACCACAACAGATACCAATGTCGACTGCAGGGGAGTCCAAAGTGCGGCTCATTTTTTAAAAGGCCCGTTCTAAAAAATAACATTAAAATTTAAACAGAAAACACAAAAATAAGTGGAATAAAAGAGCAAACAGTTGAAATGTAGCAAGAAAAAGTGGCAATGTTGAAACTCTAATAACACAAAGCTGCCATGCAGGCTGTTTATTTTTCTTTAAAAGTGTCGTTGCTCCAAAAATAATAATGCATTAAAATCAATGTTGTTATGTTTATTGAACTATTTAATTATTTCACATTCAATATTTGATGAAATTAAATATTTTTGGGGAAAATATTCCATATTTTTGGGGGTAAATATTCCATATTTTTGGGGGAAAATATTCCATATTTTTGGGGGAAAATATTCCATATTTTTGGGGGAAATTATTCCATATTTCTGGGGAAAATATTCCATGTTTTTGGGGGAAAATATTCCATATTTCTGGGGGAAAATATTACATATTTTTGGGGGGAAATATTACATATTTTTGGGGGAAAATATTACATATTTTTGGGGAAAAATATTACATATTTTTGGGGAAAATGTTTCCATATTTTGCGTGTTTGACATTTAAAAAATTAAGTTTTTTTTTGTTTGTTTTTTTTCTGTTTATTTTTCTTTAAAAGTGTCGTTGCTCCAAAAAATAATAATGCATTAAAATCAATGTTGTTATGGTTATTGAACTATTTAATTATTTCACATTCAATATTTGATGAAATTAAATATTTTTTGGGGAAAATATTCCATATTTTTGGGGGTAAATATTCCATATTTTTGGGGAAAAATATTCCATATTTTTTGGGGAAAATATTCCATATTTTTTGGGGAAAATATTCCATATTTTGGGGGGAAATTATTCCATATTTCTGGGGAAAATATTCCATGTTTTTGGGGAAAAATATTCCATATTTCTGGGGAAAAATATTACATATTTTTGGGGAAAAATATTACATATTTTTTGGGGAAAATATTACATATTTTTGGGAAGAATATTCCATATTTTGGGGGAAAATGTTTCCATATTTTGCGTGTTTGACATTTAAAAAATTAAGTTTTTTTTTTGTTTTGTTTTTTTTTTGTGTTTATTTTTCTTTAAAAGTGTCGTTGCTCCAAAAATAATAATGCATTAAAATCAATGTTGTTATGTTTATTGAACTATTTAATTATTTCACATTCAATATTTGATGAAATTGAATATTTTTTGGGGAAAATATTCCGTATTTTTGGGGGTAAATATTCCATATTTTTTGGGGAAAATATTCCATATTTTTGTGGAAAAATATTCCATATTTTTTGGGGAAAATATTCCATATTTTTGGGGAAAATTATTCCATATTTCTGGGGAAAATATTCCATGTTTTTGGGGAAAAATATTGCATATTTCTGGGGAAAAATATTACATATTTTTTGGGGAAAATATTACATATTTTTTGGGGAAAATATTCCATATTTTTGGGGAAAAATTTTCGATATTTTTGGGGAAAATGTTTCCATATTTTGCGTGTTTCACATTTAAAAAATTAAGTTTTTATTTTTTATTTTTTGTTTTTCTGTTTATTTTTCTTTAAAAGTGTCGTTGCTCCAAAAATAATAATGCATTAAAATCAATGTTGTTATGTAAACTATTTAATTATTTCACATTCAATATTTGATGAAATTAAATATTTTTTGGGGAAAATATTCCATATTTTTGGGGGTAAATATTCCATATTTTTGGGGAAAAATATTCCATATTTTTCGGGGAAAATATTCTATATTTTTGTGGAAAATTATTCCATATTTCTGGGGAAAATATTCCATGTTTTTGGGGGAAATATTCCATATTTCTGGGGAAAAATATTCCATATTTTTGGGGGAAAATATTCCATATTTTTTGCGGAAAATATTCCATATTTTTGGGGAAAATGTTTCCATATTTTGCGTGTTTGACATTTAAAAAATTAAGGTTTTTTTGTTTGTTTTTTTTTCTGTTTATTTTTCTTTAAAAGTGTCGTTGCTCCAAAAATAATAATGCATTAAAATCAATGTTGTTATGTTTATTGAACTATTTAATTATTTCACATTCAATATTTGATTAAATAAAATATTTTTTGGGGAAAATATTCCATATTTTTGGGGGTAAATATTCCATATTTTGGGGGGAAAATATTCCATATTTTGGGGGGAAAATATCCCATATTTTGGGGGGGAAATATTCCATATTTTTGGGGGGAAATATTCCATATTTTTGGGGGAAAATATTCCATGTTTTTGGGGAAAAATATTCCATATTTCTGGGGGGAAATATTCCATATTTTTGGGGAAAAATATTCCATATTTTTGGGGAAAAATATTCCATATTTTTGGGGAAAATGTTTCCATATTTTGCGTGTTTGACATTGAAAAATGTAAGTTTTTTTTTTTTAAATTTTGTTCTGTTTATTTTTCTTTAAAAGTGTCGTTGCTCCAAAAATAATAATGCATTAAAATCAATGTTGTTATGTTTATTGAAGTATTTAATTATTTCACATCTAATATTTGATTAAATTAAATATTTTTTTGGGAAAATATTCCATATTTTTGGGGGTAAATATTCCATATTTTTGGGGGAAAATATTCCATATTTTTGGGGAAAAATATTCCATATTTTTTGGGGGAAATATTCCATATTTTTGGGGGGAAATATTCCATATTTTTTTGGGAAAATATTCCATGTTTTTGGGGAAAAATATTCCATATTTCTGGGGAAAAATATTCCATATTTTTGGGGAAAAATATTCCATATTTTTTGGGGAAAATATTCCATATTTTTGGGGAAAATGTTTCCATATTTTGCGTGTTTGACATTTAAAAAATTTAGTTTTTTTTTGTTTGTTTGTTGTTGTTTTTTTACAAAAAATGGCAAAAAAACAAGCAAGAAAACATAATAAAATAAAAACAACTTATAATCGACTGACGGATCTGAAGTTGATCTAGCGACTTACTGTAAATGTTAAAAGTATAAAAAAATGTATGATTTATTTTTAACTTTTTTATGAGTGGGGCCCTTTTTGGAGCCACAAGAATATAATTGTTTGTTTAATTTAATCTGTCATTGCTCAAAAAATAATAATGAATTAAAATCAATGTTGTTATGTTTATTGAACTATTTAATTATTTCACATCAAATGTTTGATTAAATGAAAACAATTTTGGGAAAAATATTCCATATTTTGTGTGTTTGACATTTAAAAAACAAAGTTTTTTTTTTACAAAGTATGGCATAAAACAGCAAGCAATAAAACATAATAAAATAAAAACAACTTATAATCGACTGATAGATCTGAAGTTGATCTAGAGACTTACTGTAAATGTTAAAAGTATAAAAAAAATTATGATTTATTTTTAACTTTTTTATGAGTGGGGCCCTTTTTGGAGCCACAAGAATATAATTGTTTTTTTGTTTTTGAATCTGTCATTGCTCAAAAAATAATAATGAGTCAAAATCAATGTTGTTATGAATCATTGACCTATTCAAGGCTCCAATTATTTCACATTAAATATTTGTTGAAATCAAATATTTTTGAGCGAAAATATTGCATATTTTGGGTGTTTGCCATTTAAAAAAACGTTATTTTTTTTAAATTTTATTTGATTTTTTTTACAAAAATCTAGTGGTACGCCAAAGGCTTGTTAAATCCAAGTAATTTTCCCAAGTTTATTTTTAAAACATGAACTGAGAGACGGTGACATTTGGTATGCCAACCAGAGGTTGCGGGTAACAGCGATTATTGTTGACCGTGCACATACCGACTTATTTTATAGGTACTAATTTGGACAACCTTTCATACTCATGGTCCAATTAATCAAAAACCAACTGAGAACGTGAAAACATGTGATACAAAAACTTGCCCACCGAACTATATGGACATTGTAAAAATGTCTAATAGTACCATACACAATTTAAAAATACACCCCTGCAGAACTGGGTGTCACCCCTGACAAAATAGTCTGGACACACCACTGCTGGTTCATGCCAAAATAAATGAGTCTAGTCCAGTATTTTTCAATCCAACATTATGGCTGAAAACTGTATCACGATATAAGCGTTTTATATCAGTCCATAGCGATAATTATTGTCCTTTTTTATGGCCTATGGAAAATAAGGATTTACTTCAACTGTAACCTTCCTGTGGTTATAATCTATCCATCAAGGCAGGAAGTAAATGTCAACACAAGCATGGAAAACACTCAAAACAATGTCAACAAAATAGTAAAATCACCTTAAACACTTAACGATAAGCTCTTAAAAATAAGGAATATGTAAGAAATGCTTGATAAAGTGTAAGAAAATAGTGCAAAGTGTGAAAATGAAACCCGTCTGAAAGGTTTCATAAAGATTGTGAGATGCAAAGTACTCATTTAGCTGCTGTGGGACACATTTTTTCAGGATTTTAGAGATAAAGGGGAGGTGCCACATTTAGCAGGAAGTCCCAATCGAGGTTAGGATGAATAAATGAAAACATGTGAAAGTAGATAGCGATAATTATTGTCCTTTTTTATGGCCTATGGAAAATAAGGATTTATTTCAACTGTAATCTTCCTGTGGTTATAATCTATCCATCAAGGCAGGAAGTAAATGTCAACACAAGCATGGAAAACACTCAAAACAATGTCAACAAAATAGTAAAATCACATTAAACACTTAACGATAAGCTCTTAAAAATAAGGAATATGTAAGAAATGCTTGATAAAGTGTAAGAAAATAGTGCAAAGTGTGAAAATGAAACGATTTTAGAGATAAAGGGGAGGTGCCACATTTAGCAGGAAGTCAGAATCGAGGTTAGGATGAATAAATGAAAACATGTGAAAGTAGAGAAACCCGAGTAAAATATCGTATGCAGGTTTAGCAGCAGGAAGTTAGAGCGGTGCTATAAAGGGTGAGCGCGGCTAAGGTGGCGTGGTATTAGCGGTCTTTACAGACTGACAGTCTGACTCCAGTCCCTTTGGAAAAAAATCCCAAAAAACTTTTCCTCTTTTATCCACAATTTCTTCATTCGGACTTTCTCTCTTCATTCCATGCAAGGAATCAACCAAACTTGATAGTTGATACTGTCGCCTGATTGGCTGTTAGCGTGTCACGTGATCACTTCCTGCGTTATATATATATATATTTATTGATCAGTCACCCGATGACGCTCGCTGCTGACTTTGAAAAGCAAACAGGATTCAGTTCTTGAGGAAAAACTGGATGTGGGAGCGAGGAGGCGCTGCCAGGCGAAGGAGGAAGGAGACCTTTCAGAATAGTAATGGCGTCTCAGCCACAAACCAACGGGGGGGCATTTAGTCCTTTGTGACTTGGATTTATGACCTTTCCTTCCTCCTTCCTCCTTCCTCCTTCCTCTGGCCCGCATCCTTCTTCTTGTGGCCCAGCACCAATTCTGCGGCGGGTCGCTCCGACCGAACCGAGGCAAGAGCACACTGGCGCCACCTACTGGGCACGTTTGTCGTACCGCCATTGGTCCAGTCGGGACTGGTTAATAATGAGCCCAGTGAAGAAACTACGAGTTAGTGGTGAATGTTACTGCAGTATTATAGTACATACTTTGGTATGCAAGGCCACTGATCACTAATCAATCACTTCATCAACTCCGCAGCAGCTCAACTTCCTCAAGTTGCTCCTTCTTTAGACCGCGAACGTTTTTTCCCTACGCTCCACACCCCGTGGCTTATAAAACGGTGTGGCTAATTTATGGATTTGTCTCGGCTATGCAAAATAGTGTTCATTCACACTGAAAAGGTGTGTTCTTGTTTGTGCTATGGCGCCACCTTTTTAGACAAGTTCCGGAACCGGAAGTAGAATTGTCAGCCACCAGTGCCTCCATGGAAATGCCCCCCCCCCCCCCTCTACCTCAAAGAACTACTCACCCCCAAATCCTCCACACCACACCAGGCTAACCTCCTCCGACCTCCGAGGACAAAGCTACAAACAATGGCTCTCCCTGACCACCTGAGGGCACCACAGACTGTGGATGCTTTTAAAAAAGGCTTAAAAACCCTTCTTTTAAAAAAAAAAAAAAAAAGCCTTTTTATAGATGTATGCATACTAGTTCTAGCTATTAGGCTGTTCTAGTTTTTATTTTTGTTTATTTTTTTATTATTATCTTTTTATTATTATTATTATTATTATTATTATTTTCAATACACTGTAGCACTTTGAGGTTGTTTGCTCAATGTAAAGTGCTTTCTACAAATACAATCTATTATTATTATTATTATTATTGGTGAGGACGGCGGAAAAGATCATCAGGACTCCTCTTCCTCCTATCCAGGAGATTGCAAAAAAAGCAGCTGCCTGACCAGGGCTCAGAGAATCTGCAAAGACTCCTCCCACCCCCACCAAGGACTGTTTTCACTGCTGGACTCTAGGAAGAGGTTCCGCAGCCTCCGAAGCAGAACCTCCAGGTTCTGTAACAGTTTCTTCAAAGAACTACTCACCCCCAAATCCTCCACACCACACCAGGCTAACCTCCTCCGACATCCGAGGACAAAGCTACGAACAATGGGAGACCTGCTCCGCCGCTCCCAGTCTGTGGAAGGCTCTCCCTGACCACCTGAGGGCACCACAGACCGTGGATGCTTTTAAAAAAGGCTTAAAAACCTTTCTTTTTAAAAAAGCCTTTTTATAGATATATACCATATGCATACTAGTTCTAGCTATTAGGTTGTTCTAGATTTTATTTTTGTTTATTTTTTTAATTATTATCTTTTTATTATTATTATTATTTATTTTCAATACACTGTAGCACTTTGAGGTTGTTTGCTCAATGTAAAGTGCTTTCTACAAATACAATCTATTATTATTATTATTATTATTACTGGCATGGATTCTTCATTCATCACTCCAAGCAATATTTGTGAGTTTTACAATATAACTAAAACTATTTATACTTACTAAAGCGTCCCATGTCGACGCAAATCCCATAGGGGTGATGAAAGGATGGTCAGCGCCTGAGAGCTGCGGCCTGCCACCACGAGTTACTTTTGAAATTAAGTAACTAGTAATTGTAACTAGTTACTGGTTTTCAGTAACTAACCCAACACTGCTTGTGTGTGTGTGTAAAGCTGCGTATAGTATGTGACTGGGCCGGCACGCTGTTTGTATGGAGGAAAAGCGGACGTGACGGCAGGTTGTAGAGGACGTTGAAGGCAGTGCCTTTAAGACACGCCCCCAATAATGTTGTCCGGGTGGAAATCGAGAGAAATTCGGTAGAATGGTTGGGAGTGGCACTGAAATTGGGGAGTTTCCCGGGAAAATCGGGAGGGTTGGCAAGTATGAGTATTAGCGGTGAATGTGGTGTTACACCAAATTTGGCCCGCGGGCCAGAGTTTGACACCCATGCCCTAGGGCAGGGGTGTCCAAACTTTTTCCACTGAGGGCCGCACACTGAAAAATCAAAGCTAGCGGGGGCCATTTTTATATTTTTTATTTTAAAAACCAATACAATATATATATAAAAAAAAGATACTTTTAGGCCTCCACTCAGGCTCGATCCCGGGGGCCCCAAAGGGTTTTGGTCAAAAAAATATTAAAAACGTGTCATTATTCAGTGTTATTATTTTTATTATTATTCAAGGTTTAAATCGCTAGATCAACATTAGGTCTATCTGTCAATATAACGTTTTTAAAGATTTAAGTCGTATGCTCTTGTTGTCAAAGAAAACCCTGTTTTTTAATGGAAAAAAAACACAAAATATGTAATATTTTCACTCAATAAAATTTGTAAGTGGAATATTTCAGATTATATAATAATTGGAGCCTTAAAAAGGTCAATAACTCATAACAATATTGATTCATTATTATTTTTGGAACAATGACACTTAAAAACAAATCCCACTAAAATGATTGAGGATCCAAAAGGGTCCTACTCATTAAAGTGTTAAAAAATAAATTATATATATATTTTACTGTTTCCTTTTAACACAATAATCTCGAGATCAACTTCAGATCCATCCGTCAATTATAAGTTGTATTGTTGTTTATGGTTTTTGTTTGTTCGTTTTAGGCCCTTCTTTAAAAAAAACAAAAACGCTTACCGTATTTCCTTGAATTGCCGCCGGGAATATAGTATTCGCCTGCCTAGAATTAGAGCCGGGTCAAACTCGTTTCGCAAAATAATTAGCGCATGCTTGGCACTTCCGCCGGGTCAAATATGAGTCATTAAATGACTTCCGCCTCCTGGTGGTAGAGGGCGCTAGTGATCCTTCTTGCGACTGCTGGTACTGCAGAAGACCGGTGCTGCAGAAGAAGACAACACGCAGCAAGAGTGAGCAGCCATTGTTTGCTTGCACTTTTACCATGGAGGATTACATATCTAAAATAAAACAGTTTTCTAAACTGGACTTTCAATCGAAGCAGGGGGTAATACTTAAAGGAAGATCTCCATCGAGACAGAGAGACTTTTAAAACTGAAGAAAGATAAGGAAGACTTCTATAGGAGCTGCGCATGGACTCATTTATACCTAAAGGTAAGACCATAACAACGTTTTTTTTAATTAAATGTGCTTTTCATGATAAGGTAAGCGCCGGGGTGAGAAGAGGTTTTAAAATAATTAACGCATGCTTGCCAATCCCGCATGCTTTTGGTAAACGCAGGAGTGAGAAGAGGTTTCAAATTAATTAGCGCCCCTGCGGCTATTCAAGGAAATACAGTAGTTTTTTATATGGCAAACACAAAATATGCAACATTTTCACCAAAGAATATCTCAAAGTGGAATATTTAATGTGACGTAATTGGAGTCTTGAATAGGTCAATAATTCATAATGACATTGATTTTGATTCATTATTATTTTTTTAAAGAAAGAAACAGCCTGTATGGCAGTTTTGTGTTATTAAGAGTAAACATTGCAACATTTTCTTGTTCACCTGGTTGCTCTTTTATACCACTTTTTATGTTGTTGTTGTTTTTTTTAATCGTATTTTTAGAACGTGCCGTGGGGCCGTTAAAAAGTGACCTGCGGGCCGCAAACTTTGGACACCCCTGCCTTAGGGGATCTGCTCCAATTTCGTTGTTCTTTGAACCTGTTCACTGTAATAATGACAATAAAACTCTATTCTATTCTATTCTATTGTTACAGACACCGTTTGGAAACAATGATTATCACACACACACTAGGTGTGGTGAAATTATTCTCTGCATTTGACCCATCACCCTTGATCACCCCCTGGGATGTGAGGGGAGCAGTGGGCAGCAGCGGTGGCCGCGCCCGGGAATAATTTTTGGTGATTTAACCCCCAATTTCCAAGCCTTGATGCTGAGTGCCAAGCAGGGAGGTAATGGCTCCCATTTTTATAGTCTTTGGTATGACTCGGCCAGGGTTTGAACTCAGGACCTACCCATCTCAGGGCGGACACTCGAACCACTAGGCCTAAAGTGGGGGTGTCCAAACTTTTTCCACTGAGGGCCGTACACGGAAAAATTTAAGCCATTTTGATATTTTTCAAACCTTAACAAAATATATGGATTTTTTTTATTTTTATTTTTTTTTAACCTTTAGGACTCCCGGGGACTATAAAGGGTCTCAGTTAGAGATGTCCGATAATATCGGTCTGCCGATATTATCGGCCGATAAATGCGTTAAAATGTAATATCGGAAATGATCGGTATCGTTTTTTTTATTATCAGTATCTTTTTTTTTTTTTTTTTTTTAAATTAAATCCACATAAAAAACACAAGATACACTTACAATTAGTGCACCAACCGAAAAAAACCTCCCTCCCACTCATTCACACAAAAGGGTTGTTTCTTTCTGTTATTAATATTCTGCTTCCTACATTATATATCAATATATATCAATACAGTCTGCAAGGGATACAGTCCGTAAGCACACATGATTGTGCGTGCTGCTGCTCCACTAATAGTACTAACCTTTAACAGTTAATTTTACAAATGTTCATTAATTACTAGTTTCTATGTAACTGTTTTTATATTGTTTTACTTTCTTTTTTATTCAAGAAAATGTTTTAAATTTATTTATCTTATTTTATTTGATTCATTTTTTAAAAAAGTACCTTATCTTCACCATACCTGGTTGTCCAAATTAGGCATAATAATGTGTTAATTCTACGACTGTATATATCGGTTGATATCGGTATCGGTAATTAAAGAGTTGGACAATATCGGCATATCGGATATCGGCAAAAAGCCATTATCGGACATCCCTAGTCTCAGTCATTAAACTGTTAAAAATAAGTCAAATTATTATTATTATTTTTTATTTAACGCCTACAGTAAATCTCTATATCAACTTGAGGTTGATATAAAGTAAAAAAAAATAAAAAAAAGGTTTTCTGTCAAAGACAACTTTGTTTATTATAGTAAAACTGAAATATGCAGTATTTAGTAATTAGAGCCTTAAAAGATCAATAATGCAGGACGCCATTGATTTGAATTCTTTAATATTTTTGAGTAATCA
Organism: Entelurus aequoreus; assembly: GCF_033978785.1. Lineage (NCBI taxonomy): Eukaryota > Metazoa > Chordata > Actinopteri > Syngnathiformes > Syngnathidae > Entelurus > Entelurus aequoreus. Next base: position 9,407,132 of record NC_084732.1, on the reverse strand, counting down.
CAGTGAAAAGATAAATAAAATCCTACTAAATATATTTGGGATCCAAAAGGTCTCCCACTCATAAAGTGATACATTTTTTTTAATTTTTTTTTTAACTTTTAACACTTAAATTACGAGATCAACTTCAGATATATCTGTCGATTTTACGTTTGAACTATTATTTTGTTTGTTTTATGCTCTTTTGTCGAATAAAACTTTGATGTTTTTATATGGCAACCACACAATATATGCAATATTTTTTCCACATAAAACATTTTAAAGTGATATTTTTTAACTAATAATTCATTATAACAGATTTTTAGTCTTTTTTTTTTTTTTTTTAGCACTGGCAAAAAAAAAAAGAAAAATAAACAAAGACAAAAGAAAAAAGACATATATATATATATATATATATATATATATATATATATATATATATATATATATATATATATATATATATATATATATATATATATATATATATGTTTTTTAGTCTTTTTTTTTTTTTAGCAATGGCAAAAACAAAGAAAAATAAACAAAGACAAAAGAAAAAAACATATATATATAAATATATATATATATATATATATATATATATATATATATATATATATATATATATATATATATATATATATTTAGCCTATGAATATACTGTATATGTGTACATACTATATATATATATATATATATATATATATATATATATATATATATATATATATATATATATATATATATATATATATATATATATATGTGTGTTTTTTAGTCTTTTTTTTTTTTTTTAGCAATGGCAAAAACAAAGAAAAATAAACAAAGACAAAAGAAAAAAACATATATATATATATATATATATATATATATATATATATATATATATATATATATATATATATATATATATATATATATATATATATATATATATATATATATATATAAAAAGAAAAATAAACAAAGACAAAAGAAAAAAAACATATATATATATATATGTTTTATATATATATATATATATATATATATATATATATATATATATATATATATATATATATATATATATATATATATATATATATATTAGCAATGGCAAAAAAAAGAAAAATAAACAAAGACAAAAGAAAAAAAACATATATATATATATATATATGTTTTTATATATATATATATATATATATATATATATATATATATATATATATATATATATATATATATATATATATATATATATATATATATATATATATATATATATATATATATATATATATATATATATATATATATATATATATATATATATATATATATATATATACAGGTATATATAACATGGATTTTGTGTCTTTTTTTTTTTTTTTAGCAATGGCAAAAAAAAAGAAAAATAAACAAAGACAAAAGAAAAAAAACATATATTTATATATATATATATATATATATATATATATATATATATATATATATATATATATATATATATATATATACATATATATATATATATATATATATATATATATATATAAAAAGAAAAATAAACAAAGACAAAAGAAAAAACACATATATATATATATATATATATATATATATATATATATATATATATATATATATATATATATATATATATATATATATATATATATATATATATATATATATATATATATATATATTAGCAATGGCAAAAAAAAGAAAAATAAACAAAGACAAAAGAAAAAAACATATATATATATATATATATATATATATATATATGTTTTTTTATATATATATATATATATATACAGGTATATATATAACATGGATTTTTAGTCTTTTTTTTTTTTTTTAGCAATGGCAAAAAAAAAGAAAAATAAACAAAGACAAAAGAAAAAAAACATATATATATATATATATATATATATATATATATATATATATATATATATATATATATATATATATATATATATATATATATATATATATATATATATATATACATATATATATATATATATGTTTTTTTTCTTTTGTCTTTGTTTATTTTTCTTTTTTTTAATATAAAACATATATATATATATATATATATATATATATATATATATATATATATATATATATATATATATATATATATATATATATATATATATATATATATGTTTTTTTTCTTTTGTCTTTGTTTATTTTTCTTTTTTTTTGCCAAAAGAAAAAAAACATATATATATATATATATATATATATATATATATATATATATATATATATATATATATATATATATATATATATATATATATATGTATATATATATGTATATATATATATATATATGTATATATATATATATATATATATATATATATATATATATATATATGTATGTATATATATATATGTTTTTTTTCTTTTGTCTTTGTTTATTTTTATTTTTTTTTGCCAAAAGAAAAAAAACATATATATATATATATATATATATATATATATATATATATATATATATATATATATATATATATATATATATATATATATATATATATATATATTTTTATATATATATACATTAGTGTTGTCCCAATACCAATATTTTGGTACCGGTACCGGTACTTTTCTACATAAAGTAATCGTTTTAATTCACACAAATAGTACTGTATTGGTAAGAATTATTCTAAAATATTAGCAATAATTGTATTTATTTTTTGGTTGTTTTTGGGTGCCATATCTCCATGCTTTCCCTAAACCTAAAAAAACGATCTAGCATTTTAATATTACAGATAAAAATACACAAATAATAAGTGAGATTACAATGTAAATATAATAGTGTAAATAAAATGAGGATAAAAATTAGGACATAATAAAAAAAATGTCACTAAGCATAAAAGTCAATCCAAACCCCCAAACAAAGTAACCAAATTGAATAAAAATAAAAAGGAAAAAATATTTGAATATAAAAAAACAGCCTGCATGGCAGCTTTGTGTCAACATTGCAACTTTTTCTTGTTAGATTTCACCTCATCCCACTTTTTTAAAATGTTTTTTTTGAAATTTTTGCAATATTATCAATTTTGCAATTTTTGCAGAATGTGTGGCGGGCCGGTAAACAATTAGCTGCGGGCCGCAAATGGCCCCCGGGCCGCACTTTGGACACCCCTGGCCTAAGGTATGTAAATAAACACGTACAGAGTATTTCTGTGTCAATAACTCAAACCACAACATATATATCTGCGACTTATAGTCCAGTGACGCTTTCATGCAAATGAAAGCGTCACCACTTTAGTCATAATTCTTGCGCTGAAGAACTTTCTCTGACTTCTCCTGTTTGTTTGATATTGTCATTAACTGCCACAAGTGGCGGAAGAGTGTATTACAACTGAGTACCGCTGCGGAAAAATCTTGAATTTGAACTATTTTATAACGTAAAAGTTGCATCATGGCTACAAAGTGTGTTTTACTAGATTGCTCGATTAATCGAACTAATTCATCGATAGATTTGATGACTACGTTTAAAAAAAAAAAAAGCTTAGCTTTCTGATTTTTACGAGAGAAAAAAATCACATTGAAAAAATTCATACTTTTTTTTTTAGATGTCAAATAATGAGAACATTGAAGATAATAAAAAAATAATAATACAAAAAATAAAAAACACAATTAAAAAAAAAAAAAAAAAAAAAAAAGAAGATGCTTTGAAAATGATACAAAATGAGTGAGCAGCTGGGGAAAGATGACAAATAATATTATTTTTATGTTTGGAAATAACATGGTATTATGTAGTACATTATGTTTTGATCTGTTATAAAAAAATAACATAGAATAATATTTTGTGACCGACGGTGTCAAATATGATACAAATCGAAAATCATACATGGAAATTGACTTTTGTAAAAAAAAAAAAAAAAAAAAAAAATAAAAAAACATTAATTTGTTCAAAAGGACCAATGTTAGCTCCAGTTTCACATAATTGGAATTATCTGTCAAAAAACTTAACGGGTTCAGGCTTTTAAAGGGTTAAACATGTATTATTGTTGGACCGTCAGGGTCACATTGTTTTGTTAAAGCGTGGTTACTCTCCAAGGAACAGTTCTTATGCTACCATGGCAACAGTAATCAACAATTATCCCTGCGGGGTTCCATCACAGTGCAGGTTGGAAGGACAGAAACGAAAGCATCATTTAGTACTCATGTATACATATATATATATATATATATATATATATATATATATATATATATATATATATATATATATATATATATATATATATATATATATATATATATATATATATATATATATATATATATACTGTATGTGTATGTATATATGTATATATATATATATTTGTATGTACGAACCCCGTTTCCATATGAGTTGGGAAATTGTGTTAGATGTAAATATAATATTTTTAAAATCGATGTTTTAGTTTTTTGAATGGATTAAGATTTGTTACAAATAAGCACTAAATTAAGTGATTAGTGTTTTATTTTCCCAGATTTGAACGCAGTGTTACTGTTCAAACTGTGTGGCAAAGGATATGAAACAAAGGGGTGTAGATTTTTTTTTTTTATCGCGATTCTAAATCAATTTTTTTTTAAAAGTCAATTATTTAATTTGAATTTTTCCAAAATCTGTCCTGTCCAGCCCCTTTATTAAATGTTTGAGTAGAATTTTACTCAACAAAACCCGTTTTCTTTGAAGTAATACAGAAATGTATCAGATCTGATTATCTATTTTATGGAAGAATGTACAATGTTGTTAAAAAAAAAGTATCGATTTTGAAACAAGAATCGATTCTGAATCGACTCTTTAACCCAAGAATAATAATGATAATAATAATAGATTTTATTTGTAAAAAGCACTTTACATCGAGTAAACAACCTCAAAGTGATACAGTGTATTAAAAAATAAATAAAATAAAAAGATAATAAAAAATTATTAAAAATAAAAACTAGAACAGCCAAATAGCTAGAACTAGTATGCATATATCTATTTTTAAAAAAAGGCTTTTTTAAAAAGAAGGGTTTTTAAGCCTTTTTTAAAAGCATCCACAGTCTGTGGTGCCCTCAGGTGGTCAGGGAGAGCGTTCAAATATTCACATACTCGTTAAATGACACCTCTGCTGTGTTCTTAATAAATACTTGGGCCTACTACGCGACTAGTCTTCATGGCGGTCGCCCGGGGGTTTTCTGAGGTGGGACTTGGTGAGAAGCGTTTGGGAACCACTGGACGATAAATGTTTCTTCCTGACTCCTTGCCTCGGGCTTCTTTTTGCAAACGTCCCCTCAACAACACCCGTGCACAAGAAGCAACTAATGAGCGCCTGTGATCCAATAGGAAGGAGGACGCGGGGCACGCCACGGCCACAAAGGTCATCAGCTGTGAGCGTCCACTAACGACGCGGCCCCAGCGAGCGTGTTCATCGTCCGTCGTGGCGGCCGCGGTGAGACGCTTACGCAACTTTTGTTATGTCACACGTTTTTTTGGGGCCCGCCGACGCGTTCTCCTCCGGCAGCGCGTGACTCATACGTCCCCTGCAGTGGACGTGTCGGTGGAAGTCTGACAAGAGACGTGGAGCCGGGCCCACGTCTCCGGAGCCCACCGCCAGTCTGCTGCAGTGTCAACTTACCAAACCGGTACTGGGAAATGTTCAGGTCCGAAACCAAAGCATCTGCACACACCCACACCTCCACCCACACCCACACCCACACCTCCCTGCCTGAGGGGGAACATCAAAGTGGTTCAACTGCTTTGGCCTACTTGTGTGAAGCTCAGTCTCCATATATATATACACATTAGTATTGTCCCGATACCGATATTTTGGTGCCGGTACCGGTACCAAAACTTTTCTAAATAAAGGGAACCAAAAAAATGGCATTAATGGCTTTATTTGAACAAAAAATCTTAGTGTACATGAAACATATGTTTATTATTGTAATTTAGTCCTTAAATAAAATAGTGAACCTACTAGACAACTTGTCTTTTAGTAGTAAGTAAACAAACAAAGACTCCTAATTAGTCTATGCAGTAACATATTCCCCACAATATATGAATATTGTAGGGGGGTGGGGGGGGGGGGTGGCCCGCGAGCCTGAAGCGAAGCAGGGTGTGCCAGGACCTGCTTCGAGATCAGCGACAGGTGCGCAGATGACACAGCTGTGAGTGTTTGACTGATGACCTGTCGCTCTGTTGAAGGCAGCAGTCAAGAAGGAGAAGGGGGTTGTTGACGGCGGAGAAAACACACGAGCGCGAACGCGAGCGAGAGTGAGAAGGAGAGAAACTGATGGCTGAAAAGCAACAAGAAGAACATTTATTGAAAAATAAAACATTGTTCGCAAAGATGAACGAGGCTGTCATGTCCGTCCTTGGTGGTCTGAAGAACCCGGAGGAGCAACACCTCCACAAATATATACTTATATGTATGTATGTTTTTATATATATATATATATATATATATATATATATATATATATATATATATATATATATATATATATATATATATATATATATATATATATATATATATATATATATATATATATGTATAAACACGCAGTGAAAAAAATATATGAATATATATATATATATATATATATATATATATATATATATATATATATATATATATATATATATATAAATATATATTCATATATTTTTTTCACTGCGTGTTTATACATATATATATATATATATATATATATATATATATATATATATATATATATATATATATATATATATATATATATATACAGTATGTATATATATATATATATATATATATATATATATATATATATATATATATATATATATATATATATATATATATATATATATATATATACATATATATATATTATTATTTTATTTTAATTTTTTATTGTTTTATTGTTTTTTTTGTTTGTTTTCTTTTTTATTATTATTTTTTTCCATATATACAGTATATACTAGAGGTGGGCACCTCAGGTTGTACTACTTACTTATCTGCACAGCAAATATGGACATCGACATCAACATTTTTTTAATAGTATTTATTTCTTTAAAAAGTCGATTTTGGATTTTTTATTTTATTTTATCGATTAGGAATCATTACAAATAAGAATCACGATTTATTTGAGAAATCGATTTTCTTTACATATGGTGATTTAAAAAAATAAATAAATAAAAAGATGTATCCATCCATTTCCTACCGCTTGTCCCTTTCGGGGTCGTGGGGGGTGCTGGAGTATTAAAAAAAAAAATCAATTTGAATGTTTGTTTTTTTTTATGCATTTTTGAAAATGATGAATCGATTTAGAATCGGTATGAATAAGAATGACGACTCAGATATACGGTAAATAGATTTGTTTGTGCACCCCTACTGAAATCTGTATCATGATATAAGTGTTTCATATCAGTCGATATCAGTCATTATTGATATTTTTTATGACCTTAAAAAGATAAGGACCAGGAGGAAAATATTTAGAATATAAACATTTCTATTTCAAATGTCACTTTCCTCTGACTATAATCCGCTCAGGGCTCGGAAAAAAGGAGCGCTTGATTTGCGTGATATCAGCTCTTTTTTTAAATGTTCCCACATAAATATCGGCATGACTCTCATGGTACTCAATGGTGCTTGTTGGCGTGACCCCAGGACGCAGAGACAGTCGGGGAAGAGCAGATAAGAAGGTTCTTTTATTCGGGACTGAATGAAAAGGCACACCGCGAACATTAGTCAGCAAACCCTCCTGATTAGTGATCAGAGGCAGGGATTTGTGGCTCTTTGAAAGACTGCTTTGTTATTATTATTGTTCCTTTGTAACAGTTTTGTAAGCAACTTTTTTTTTAGCATTAAAACAATTAGTAGTCGTTATAAGACAAGACGTGGATCAGAATCGTTTTAATTGGTAAGATAATTGCCATATCTCTATGCTTTCCCTAAACCTAAAAAAACAATCTGGCATTTTAATATTACAGATAAAAAATACACAAATAATAAGTAAGAATACAATGTACATGTATGTATATAAAAGCGTGAATAAAATTAGGATAAAAATTAGGACGTAATTTAAAAAAAATGTCACTGCCCTGCACTGCAAAAAGTCAGTGTTCAAAAAGAAGAAAAAAAAAATACAAAAATGAGGGGTATTTTACGTGAACTAAGCAAAATGATCTGCCAATAGAACAAGAAAATTTGGCTTGTCAAGACCTTCCAAAACAAGTAAAATTAGCTAACCTCAATAAACCCAAAAACACCTTAAAATAAGTATATTCTCACTAATAACAAGTGCACTTTTCTTTTAAATTAGACCTTTTTGCTCAATATGTTGAGAAATATTCTGAAGTGAAGTAAATGCTAGTGCCATTATCTTGACATAATGATATTACATTTCTTGAAACCAGCAAACTTATACCAAAAACGAGTTTATTGTTCTTAATGGAAAGGCAACAAGGCAAGCGCTTGTTACTCTCGGGGTCTCCTAGCCGCTCAGGCAAATCATATGGTCTAAAGATGCATTTTTCCATCGACAACATGACATCATCGCGCCAAGTGCGTGCTCTTTCAGTCAATTAGTGGAATATATATATATATATATATATATATATATATATATATATATATATATATATATATATATATATATATATATATATATATATATATATATATATATATATATATATATATACAGTGTTTCCCACACATGAATTTATTTGTGGCGGCCCGCCACGAAAGAATTAAGGCCGCCACAATTTTTTTTTTTTTTTTTTTATTTTTTTATTTTTTTTGTCCTGTCCAGCTTCTCAGGCAAATCATATAGTTGATGTAGATGCCCATATTGGCTGTTCAGATTTACTTTACAAGAGAGAAGTGTAGGATCAAGATTTTTGGAGCTCTTTGTTCAGTGGATCAGATGTTTGATGAAGCTCTGTGTCTATCTACCACCACTACTGTTTTCTGTTTATTTGTTACTGACTGTGGCAGGACACCTCTGCCTCTGTTTCACTTTATGTTGCTGGTAAATAATATGGTTGTAGCAGTAGGCTAAAGTTAAATTATTTAGTATGCACTAATTAAAGGGGCAGAGCTTTAAGAGACATTTTAGCCCATAGCCACGCCCCCACCGCCACAGGTATCTTGGCAGTTTATGGGAAACACTGATATATATATATATATATATATATATATATATATATATATATATATATATATATATATATATATATATATATATATATATATATATATATATATACATATATATATATATATATATATATATATATATATATACATATATATATATATATATATATATATATATATATATATATATATATATATATATATATATATATATATATATATATATATATATATATATATATATATATATATATATATATATATTAGGGCTGCAACTAACGATCAATTTGATAATCGATTAATCTGTTGATTATTACTTCGATTAATAATCGGATAAAAGAGACAAACTACATTTCTATCCTTTCCAGTATTTTATTGAAAGAAAAACAGCATACTGGCACCATACTTATTTTGATTATTGTTTCTCAGCTGTTTGTACATGTTGCAGTTTATAAATAAAGGTTTATTTAAAAAAAATATTTTTTTTTTTTTTTTTTTTTTTTTTTTTTTTTTTTTTAAAAGCCTCTGCGCATGCGCATAGCATAGATCCAACGAATCGATGACTAAATTAATCGGCAACTATTTTTATAATCGATTTTAATCGATTTAATCGATTAGTTGTTGCAGCCCTAATATATATATATATATATATATATATATATATATATATATATATATATATATATATATATATATATATATATATATATATATACATACAGCCCGGCCCCCGGCCACATGTTTTTTATTGGAATTTTGCAAAATAAGAAATGATTACTTTAAAAAAGTCGTTTTATACTTGTGAGTGTTGATGACACAGCTTTGCAACACTTGATATTCTAGTTCCAAGCATGTTTTACTCAATATAGGTCATCACATCTCAGCAACAAGCTGTAATATCTTACTGAGATCATTTAGGACTTAAAACAAGTAAAACACTCTAACATCAAATCTGCTTCGTGAGAAGAATTATCTTATCAGACAGAAAATAAGCAAATATCAGCCTTATTTGAGATATAGGTGTATGTACGCTTGACTTACATCAGAACAAAGAAGCATAAAAGTCAATCCAAACCAAAAAAAAAGTAACCAAATTAAATACAAATAAATAGGAAAAAATATTTGAATATTAAAATAATTTTTAAATTTTTTATCTACGACTCGGTTTTAGTCGTTCGCTTCAAAGAGCCGTTCAAAAGACTCGACTCGTTTGGGAACGTCCCATCTCTACAGGCGAGTCCTCTGCTCACTAATCAAGAGCAGGTGGGGACAACAGCAAAACAGGAAGTGGAAGATAAATAAGAGCGGCAAACAGGAAGAAACAACCCAAACACTGTCACACAGACGGTGACAATGACGTCATCGCTCTTAATAGGAATCTATCATGACGTCATCGCTCCTAATAGGAATCTATCATGACGTCATCGCTCCTAATATGAATCTATCATGCGACTCTAATTGAGATTTTTTGTTTTACTTTAAAGAAAAAAACCTATCAAGCACGTTTTCCTATCAGTCCAGAGAAGCCAACGCCAACGACGGGCCGAGTTAGCACGCGAGCGAGTCCTTTCCAGTGTGAAATAGCTGAAGAAAACTGACACCATTGTTCCCCCGGCAGGAGCCCAGTAGGCTCCGCCTCCCCCATCCAGCCGCAGCAACATGACAGTCTCCCTGCAAGCCCCTCGGAGGAACTTGTGGAATGAACCATGTGAGCCGGGCCTCGCATTTCTTTTCTCAAAGCCTCAAAGGCATCACGCGCCGCCCTGGAGTTAAAGTTTACAGTTAAAGGGAGGTGTCAGTGAAGGCAACACGTGTGAAACATGACGATCCTGGAGGGGGGGGGTGGGGGGGGGGGGGTTGTAGTGAATGTTTAGGTTATGTCACAGGTCCTCAAAGTCCTGAATATTCTGCATATTTGCACCTAAAAATAGCCGTCTTTTAACCCAACTGTTATTCCAGAACACTGTAAACATTCAATGATGCAAGGACCTCCTTTCCTATCAGCAGGGTGTCCAATTAGTGCCTGATCAAAAATACACCAGCAAAAATAGGAATTCTCTTCTTTTTGTTTAAATTCTTCAGAATTCTGTCTTTGACCTTTGACTGTTTTAGCAGTATAGTGTGTACTTTGTGTGTATTAAATGTCAACAATCCTTAGTACACGGTGTGTACTTTGTGTGTATTAAATGTCAACAATCCTTAGTACACGGTGTGTACTTTGTGTGTATTAAATGTCAACAATCCTTAGTACACGGTGTGTACTTTGTGTGTATTAAATGTCAACAATCCTTAGTACACGGTGTGTACTTTGTGTGTATTAAATGTCAACAATCCTGACATTTATTGCTGCAATAAATCATTGGACACTTTAATTAGTAATAGGACGAAAAGTGTGTGTAGTGTACTATAGTATACATATGGTGTACAATAGTTTTGTGTGTAGTGTACTATAGTATGCATATAGTGTACTATAGTGTGTGTAGTGTACTATAGTATACATATAGTGTACTATAGTGTGTGGAGTGTACTATAGTATACATATAGTGTACTATAGTGTGTGTAGTGTACTATAGTATACATATGGTGTACAATAGTTTTGTGTGTAGTGTACTATAGTATGCATATAGTGTACTATAGTGTGTGTAGTGTACTATAGTATACATATAGTGTACTATAGTGTGTGGAGTGTGCTATAGTATAGATATAGTATACTATAGTGTGTGTAGTGTACTTTGGTATAGATATAGTGTACTATAGTGTGTGTGTGTAGTGTACTATAGTATAGATATAGTGTACTATAGTGTGTGTAGTGTACTATAGTATAGATATAGTGTACTATAGTGTGTGTAGTCTACTATAGTGTGTGTAGTCTACTATAGTATATAGTTTACTATAGTGTGTGTAGTGTACTATAGTATAGGTCGGGGGTCGGCAACCCGCGGCTCTAGAGCCGCATGCGGCTCTTTAGCGCCGCCCTAGTGGCTCTCTGGAGATTTTTCAAAAATGTATGAAGAATGGAAAAAGATGAGGGGGAAAAAAAATCTATTTTTTTGTTTAGTATGGTTTCTGTAGGATTACAAACATGACACAAACCTCCCTAATTGTTATAAATCACACTGTTTATATTAAACATGCTTCACTGATTCGAGTATTTGGCGAGCGCCGTTTTGTCCTACTAATTTTGGCGGTCCTTGAACTCACCGTATAGTTTGTTTATATGTATAACTTTCTCCGACTTTCTAGGACGTGTTTTATGCCACTTTTTTTCTGTCTCATTTTGTCCACCACACTTTTAACGTTGTGCAACTCACACAAAGGTGAGTTTTGTTGATGTTATTGACTTGTGTGGAGTGCTAATCAGACATATTTGGTCACTGCATGACTGTAAGCTAATCGATGCTAACATGCTATTTAGGCTAGCAATATGTACATATTGCATCATTATGCCTCATTTGTAGCTATATTTGAGCTCATTTAGTTTCCTTTAAGTCCTCTTAATTCAATTTATATCTCATGACACACTATCTGTATGTAATATGGCTTTTAATTTTTTGCGGCTCCAGACAGATTTGTTTTTGTATTTTTGTCCAATATGGCTCCTCTCAACATTTTGGGTTGCCGACCCCTGGTATAGGTATATAGTGTACTATAGTGTGTGTAGTGTACTATAGTATACATATAGTGTGTGTAGTGTATCATATAGTATACATATAGTGTACTATGGTGTGTCATATAGTACACATATAGTGTACTATATTGTGTGTAGTGTACTATAGTGTACTATAGTGTGTGTAGTGTACTATAGTATAGCTATAGTGTACTATAGTGTGTGTAGTGTGTCATATAGTATAGATATAGTGTACTATAGTGTGTGTAGTGTATTATAGTATATATAGTGTACTATAGTGTGTGTAGTGTACTATAGTGTGCATATAGTGTGTGTAGTGTACTATAGTGTACTATAGTATACATATAGTGTGTGTAGTGTACTATAGTGTACTATAGTGTACTATAGTGTGTGTAGTGTACTATAGTGTACATATAGTGTGTGTGTAGTGTACTATAGTGTACATATAGTGTACTATAGTGTGTGTAGTGTACTATAGTGTGTGTAGTGTACTATTGTGTACTATAGTGTGTGTAGTGTACATATAGTGTGTGTAGTGAACTATAGTGTGTGTAGTGTACTATAGTGTACTATAGTGTGTGTAGTGTACTATAGTGTACTATAGTGTGTGTAGTGTACTATTGTGTACTATAGTGTGTGTGTGTAGTGTACATATAGTGTGTGTAGTGTACTATTGTGTACTATAGTGTGTGTAGTGTACATATAGTGTGTGTAGTGTACTATAGTGTGTGTGTAGTGTACATATAGTGTGGGTAGTGTACTATAGTGTGTGTAGTGTACATATAGTGTGTGTAGTGAACTATTGTGTACTATAGTGTGTAGTGTACATATAGTGTGTGTAGTGTACTATTGTGTACTATAGTGTGTGTAGTGTACATATAGTGTGTGTAGTGTACTATTGTGTACTATAGTGTGTGTAGTGTACATATAGTGTGTGTGGTGTACTATTGTGTACTATAGTGTGTGTAGTGTACATATAGTGTGTGTAGTGTACTATAGTGTACTATAGTGTGTGTAGTGTACATATAATGTGTGTAGTGTACTATAGTGTGTGTAGTGTACTATAGTGTACTATAGTGTGTGTAGTGTACTATAGTGTACTATAGTGTGTGTAGTGTACTATAGTGTGTGTAGTGTACTATTGTGTACTATAGTGTGTGTAGTGTACATATAGTGTGTGTAGTGTACTATAGTGTACTATAGTGTGTGTAGTGTACTATAGTGTGTGTAGTGTACTATAGTATAGATATAGTGTGTGTAGTGTACTATAGTATATAAATAGTGTGTATAGTGTACTATAGTATATAGTGTGTATAGTGTGTGTAGTGTACATATAGTATAGATATAGTGTACTATAGTATAGATATAGTGTGTGTAGTGTACTGTAATGTACATATAGTATAGATATAGTGTACTATAGTATAGATATAGTGTACTATAGTATAGATATAGTGTACATATAGTATAGATATAGTGTACTATAGTATAGATATAGTGTGTGTAGTGTACTATAGTGTACATATAGTATAGATATAGTGTACTATAGTATAGATATAGTGTACTATAGTATAGATATAGTGTGTGTAGTGTACTATAGTGTACATATAGTATAGATATAGTGCACTATAGTATAGATATAGTGTGTATAGTGTGTGTAGTGTACTATAGTATAGATATAGTGTGTATAGTGTGTGTAGTGTACTATAGTATAGATATAGTGTGTATAGTGTGTGTAGTGTACATATAGTATAGATATAGTGTGTATAGTGTGTGTAGTGTACTATAGTATAGATATAGTGTGTATAGTGTGTGTAGTGTACTATAGTATACATATAGTGTGTATAGTGTACATATAGTATAGATATAGTGTGTATAGTGTGTGTAGTGTACATATAGTATAGATATAGTGTGTATAGTGTGTGTAGTGTACATATAGTATAGATGTAGTGTGTATAGTGTGTGTAGTGTACTATAGTATAGATATAGTGTGTATAGTGTGTGTAGTGTACTATAGTGTACATATAGTATAGAAATAGTGTGTGTAGTGTACTATAGTATAGATATAGTGTGTATAGTGTGTGTAGTGTACTATAGTATAGATATAGTGTGTATAGTGTGTGTAGTGTACTATAGTATACATATAGTGTGTGTAGTGTACTATAGTATAGATATAGTGTGTATAGTGTGTGTAGTGTACATATAGTATAGATATAGTGTGTGTAGTGTACTATAGTATAGATATAGTGTACTATAGTGTGTGTAGTGTACTATAGTATAGATATAGTGTGTATAGTGTGTATAGTGTACATATAGTATAGATATAGTGTGTATAGTGTGTGTAGTGTACTATAGTATAGATATAGTGTACTATAGTGTGTGTAGTGTACATATAGTATAGATATAGTGTGTATAGTGTGTGTAGTGTACTATAGTATAGATATAGTGTACTATAGTGTGTGTAGTGTACTATAGTATAGATATAGTGTGTATAGTGTGTATAGTGTACATATAGTATAGATATAGTGTGTATAGTGTGTGTAGTGTACTATAGTATAGATATAGTGTACTATAGTGTGTGTAGTGTACTATAGTATAGATATAGTGTGTATAGTGTGTATAGTGTACATATAGTATAGATATAGTGTGTATAGTGTGTGTAGTGTACATATAGTATAGATATAGTGTACTATAGTGTGTGTAGTGTAACAAGACTCCCAGCACAGCAGCAGTCACTTCCTGCACTTTAAAGCATCCTCTCTGACGTTCACACGCACGCAGGCGCGCGCACACGCACGAATGCGCGCACACACAACAACACACACACACGCACGCACGCATGCGCACACACGTGCACACTTTGTGCCTGAGGAAGTGCAACAAAGTTCCAAGCTAGTCGAGATGGAGCTACCGAATAAAAAGATGGAGCCACCCCATAAAAAGATGGAGCCACGTCTACAAGTCTACACATCTACACGTCTACAAGTCTACAAGTCTACACATCTACACGTCTACAAGTCTACACATCTACACGTCTACAAGTCTACACATCTACACGTCTACAAGTCTACAAGTCTACACGAAAAGATGGAGCCACGTCTACAAGTCTACACGTCTACAAGTCTACAAGTCTACACACAAGTTGTGTAGGTGATGCAACACTTGAGTGTCCAACACGCAACTTGTGTGCCACGCAGGGCATGAAGCGCGTCACTAACTTGTGTGCCACGCAGGCGCGTCACTAACGCAGCTTTTTGTGCGTAAAAGCTCCAAGTTGGCGGTTCAACATTTTCAACATTTCTGCGTTGCAAAACTCACCGATGATGATCGCGCACGCGCTCCAGAGTCCGATTTCCTTCTTCAGAGTGACTCTGTCGTCATTGTTGTCCTTCTTCTTCTTCTTCTTCCCCGCGTCCTCCATCTCCGCGTCCACGTCCACGTCCACGTCCACGTCCACGCGACTGACTGGCCACTGGAAGCGAGCAGCGCGCTCCTGTTTGTCCCCCCGCACTGATGCGGACTGGCGCATGCGCAGTGAAGCCGGGACGCGCACCTTCTCGGATTTTAAGCCACAAATGGCATCACGTGACCTGCCACGCAGCCTCCTTTTAAACGCAAATACATATTTATTATACATATATTATTATTATTACTTTTACACGCAGTCAAATACATATTTATTATACTTATATTACTTGTATTACTTTTGCAGTCAAATACATATTTATTATACTTATATTATTATTATTACTTTTATTACTTTTAAACGCAGTCAAATACATATTTATTATACTTATTTTACTTGTATTACTTTTAAACGCAGTCAAATACATATTTATTATACATATATTATTATTATTACTTTTATTACTTTTAAACGCAGTCAAATACATATTTATTATACATATATTATTATTATTACTTTTATTACTTTTAAACGCAGTCAAATACATATTTATTATACTTATATTACTTGTATTACTTTTAAACGCAGTCAAATACATATTTATTATACATATATTATTATTATTAATTGTATTAATTTTAAACGCAGTCAAATACATATTTATCATACATATATTATTATTATTACTTTTATTACTTTTAAACGCAGTCAAATACATATTTATCATACATATATTATTTTTATTACTTTTAAACGCAGTCAAATACATATTTATTATACATATATTATTAATATTAATTTTATTACTTTTAAACACAGTCAAATTAATATTTATTATACATATATTATTATTATTAATTGTATTACTTTTACACACAGTCAAATACATATTTATCATACATATATTATTATTATTACTTTTATTACTTTTAAACGCAGTCAAATACATATTTATCATACATATATAATTATTATTACTTTTAAACGCAGTCAAATACATATTTATTATACATATATTATTATTATTAATTGTATTACTTTTACACACAGTCAAATACATATTTATTATACATATATTATTATTATTAATGTTATTACTTTTACACGCAGTCAAATGCATATTTATTATACATATATTATTATTATTACTTTTATTACTTTTAAACGTAGTCAAATACATATTTATTATACATATATTATTATTATTAATTTTATTACTTTTACACGCAGTCAAATACATATTTATCATACATATATTATTATTATTACTTTTATTATTTTTAAACGCAGTCAAATACATATTTATTATACATATATTATTATTATTATTTTATTACTTTTAAACGCAGTCAAATACATATTTATTATATAGATATTATTATTATTATTAATTTTATTATTTTTAAACGCAGTCAAATAAATATTTATTATACATATATTATTATTATTAATTTTATTACTTTTACACGCAGTCAAATACATATTTATTATACATATATTATTATTATTACTTTTATTACTTTTAAACGCAGTCAAATACATATTTATCATACATATATTATTTGTATTACTTTTAGACGCAGTCAAATACATATTTATTATACATATATTATTATTATTAATTGTATTACTTTTACACACAGTCAAATACATATTTATCATACATACATTATTTTTATTACTTTTAAACGCAGTCAAATACATATTTATTATACTTATATTATTATTATTACTTTTATTACTTTTAAACGCAGTCAAATACATATTTATTATACATATATTATTATTATTACTTTCATTACTTTTAAACGCAGTCAAATACATATGTATTATACATATATTATTATTATTAATTTTATTACTTTTACACGCAGTCAAATACATATTTATCATACATATATTATTATTATTACTTTTATTACTTTTAAACGCAGTCAAATACATATTTATCATACATATATTATTATTATTACTTTTATTACTTTTAAACGCAGTCAAATACATATTTATTATACATATATTATTATTATTATTAATTTTATTATTTTTAAACGCAGTCAAATACATATTTATTATACATACATTATTATTATTAATTTTATTACTTTTACACGCAGTCAAATACATATTTATCATACATATATTATTTTTATTACTTTTAAACGCAGTCAAATACATATTTATTATACTTATATTATTATTATTACTTGTATTACTTTTGCAGTCAAATACATATTTATTATACATATATTATTATTATTACTTTTATTACTTTTAAACGCAGTCAAATAGATATTTATCATACATATATTATTTTTTATTACTTTTAAACGCAGTCAAATACATATTTATTATACATATATTATTATTATTAATTTTATTACTTTTAAACGCAGTCAAATACATATTTATTATCCATATAATATTATTATTAATTTTAAACACAGTCAAATACATATTTATTATACATATATTATTATTATTACTTTTACACAGTCAAATACATATTTATCATACATATATTACTTGAATTACTTTTAAACGCAGTCAAATACATATTTATTATACATATATTATTATTATTACTTTTAAACGCAGTCAAATAAATATTTATTATACATATATTCCTTGTATTACTTTTGCAGTCAAATACATATTTATTATACATATATTTTTTTTATTACTTTTGCAGTCAAATACATATTTATCATACATATATTATTTTTATTACTTTTAAACGCAGTCAAATACATATTTATTATACATATATTATTTTCATTACTTTTATTACTTTTAAACACAGTCAAATACATATTTATCATACATATATTATTATTATTACTTTTATTACTTTTAAACGCAGTCAAATACATATTTATTATACATATATTATTATTATTAATTGTAGTACTGTGAAACGCAGTCAAATACATATTTATCATACATATATTATTATTATTACTTTTATTACTTTTAAACGCAGTCAAATACATATTTATTATACATATATTATTATTATTATTAATTTTATTATTTTTAAACGCAGTCAAATACATATTTATTATACATATATTATTATTATTATTTTATTACTTTTAAACGCAGTCAAATACATATTTATTATATATATATTATTATTATTATTAATTTTATTATTTTTAAACGCAGTCAAATACATATTTATTATACATATATTATTATTATTAATTTTATTACTTTTACACGCAGTCAAATACATATTTATCATACATATATTATTATTATTACTTTTATTATTTTTAAACGCAGTCAAATACATATTTATTATACATATATTATTATTATTATTATTTTATTACTTTTAAACGCAGTCAAATACATATTTATTATATATATATTATTATTATTATTAATTTTATTATTTTTAAACGCAGTCAAATACATATTTATTATACATATATTATTATTATTAATTTTATTACTTTTACACGCAGTCAAATACATATTTATTATACATATATTATTATTATTACTTTTATTACTTTTAAACGCAGTCAAATACATATTTATCATACATATATTATTTTTGTTACTTTTAAACGCAGTCAAATACATATTTATTATACATATATTATTATTATTAATTGTATTACTTTTACACACAGTCAAATACATATTTATCATACATATATTATTTTTATTACTTTTAAACGCAGTCAAATACATATTTATTATACTTATATTATTATTATTACTTTTATTACTTTTAAACGCAGTCAAATACATATTTATTATACATATATTATTATTATTACTTTTATTACTTTTAAACGCAGTCAAATACATATTTATTATACATATATTATTATTATTAATTTTATTACTTTTACACGCAGTCAAATACATATTTATCATACATATATTATTATTATTACTTTTATTACTTTTAAACGCAGTCAAATACATATTTATCATACATATATTATTATTATTACTTTTATTACTTTTAAACACAGTCAAATACATATTTATTATACATATATTATTATTATTATTAATTTCATTATTTTTAAACGCAGTCAAATACATATTTATTATACATATATTATTATTATTAATTTTATTACTTTTACACGCAGTCAAATACATATTTATCATACATATATTATTTTTATTACTTTTAAACGCAGTCAAATACATATTTATCATACATATATTATTTTTATTACTTTTAAACGCAGTCAAATACATATTTATTATACATATATTATTTGTTTTACTTTTATTACTTTTAAACGCAGTCAAATATATATTTATCATACATATATTATTTTTATTACTTTTAAACGCAGTCAAATACATATTTATCATACATATATAATTTTTAATACTTTTATTACTTTTAAACGCAGTCAAATACATATTTATCATACATATATTATTTGTATTACTTTTATTACTTTTAAACGCAGTCAAATACATATTTATCATACATATATTATTAGTATTACTTTTAATCGCAGTCAAATACATATTTATCATACATATATCATTTTTAATACTTTTATTACTTTTAAACGCAGTCAAATACTTATTTATCATACATATATTATTTGTATTACTTTTATTACTTTTAAACGCAGTCAAATACATATTTATCATTATTTGTATTACTTTTATTACTTTTAAACGCAGTCAAATACATATTTATTATACATATATTATTATTATTACTTTTATTACTTTTAAACGCAGTCAAATACATATTTATTATACATATATTATTATTATTAATTTTATTACTTTTACACGCAGTCAAATACATATTTATCATACATATATTATTATTATTACTTTTATTACTTTTAAACGCAGTCAAATACATATTTATCATACATATATTATTATTATTACTTTTATTACTTTTAAACGCAGTCAAATACATATTTATTATACATATATTATTATTATTATTAATTTCATTATTTTTAAACGCAGTCAAATACATATTTATTATACATATATTATTATTATTAATTTTATTACTTTTACACGCAGTCAAATACATATTTATCATACATATATTATTTTTATTACTTTTAAACGCAGTCAAATACATATTTATCATACATATATTATTTTTATTACTTTTAAACGCAGTCAAATACATATTTATTATACATATATTATTTGTTTTACTTTTATTACTTTTAAACGCAGTCAAATATATATTTATCATACATATATTATTTTTATTACTTTTAAACGCAGTCAAATACATATTTATCATACATATATAATTTTTAATACTTTCATTACTTTTAAACGCAGTCAAATACATATTTATCATACATATATTATTTGTATTACTTTTATTACTTTTAAACGCAGTCAAATACATATTTATCATACATATATTATTAGTATTACTTTTAATCGCAGTCAAATACATATTTATCATACATATATCATTTTTAATACTTTTATTACTTTTAAACGCAGTCAAATACTTATTTATCATACATATATTATTTGTATTACTTTTATTACTTTTAAACGCAGTCAAATACATATTTATCATTATTTGTATTACTTTTATTACTTTTAAACGCAGTCAAATACATATTTATCATACATGTATTATTTTTATGCGTAATATTATATACATGTTTGCTGTTGTTTTTCAAAGTTTATTATGACACATTGTGGTTAATGCTGTTCCTAATAGTATGCTGTCTGTGCTAATATTTATGCAAATGAGCCCCGCCGTGAGTCGCCGGTCTCTACTTGCTGTTTTTGTCACCTGATCTGCTCAGGTGAGTCCTCACCTGACCTGCTCAGGTAAGTCCTCACCTGAGCAGGTCAGGTGTTGACTTACCTGAGACCTTCCTCTCTGCTTTAAACATGAGCAAAAAGTGATGAGTGGTTTTGCAGATCAAACCTAAAACTGAACTAGCTGCAAAGTAAACAAAAACAGAATGCTGGACGACAGCAAAGACTTACAGCTAGTGGAGCAGACGGCGTCCACAAAGTACATCCTTACGTGACATGACAATCATCAATGTCCCCACACAACTTAAATAGTCTTGATTGCTAAAACAAAGCAGGTGCGGGGGACATGAAACTGTTGAAGGAAAATACCAACAAAAAGAGAAAAAGCCACCAAAATAAGAGCGCAAGACAAGAAGTAAAACACTACACACAGGAAAACAGCAAAAAAGTCCAAATAAGTCAGGGTGTGATGTGACAGGTGGTGACAGTACACCTACTTCGAGACAAGAGCTATAGTGATGCATTCTTGGTTTATCCAACAATTGCGAGTGCAATTTTATTGTCAATATTGACTACGGAGTTTCATTTTTTGATGTTTTCTGCTGGAAGTTTGCCTCTGGGGTTTTTTCAACGAAAAAAATGTGCCCTGGCTGAGAAAAGGTTGAAACACACTGCTCGAGGGGTGTGCTCTCTGAGTACTTTTCCACTTGTCATGTTACAACGTGCTGTTACTTACATTGTAAAAAAAATAAAATCCTATTTTTATGGTTAATTTACCCCTAAATTTCTACTGTAATTTTTCCATTTTTTTAAAATAGTTTATAAAACTGTAGAATTGAAGACATTATCTGTAAATAAACAATCCGCCTGTCATTTGAAGTAATATGCCAGTAATGACAAACTACGTACATTTCAATTTTTTTTACAGAAAAATACCAAATTAATTATACGTAGCATTTTCTGTTTTCTTAAATTACTTTCAAATTCATGTAAAATTAAAGCTGCAAGCAGCGTTGGTCGGGTCCGCATTTTGGCAGGTGCTAGTCCTAGGTGTCCCAATACTTTTGTCCAGTGGTAGTCCTGAGTGAGACCTACATAGAAGTTTTTGTTTCATGTCTCTACGATATTCGTACTGGGAGTTAGAGGAAGTTGTGTCTGGGTTTTTTTCCTAGGTGCTGCGGCACAGTGGTTGTTTTCTTTGAAGGCTCGTAAAATCACGGCAGCAGAGCAGCAGCTTTAGCGCAGCAGGTCTTTGAAGGCTCGTAAAATCAAAACCGTAGCACTTATCAAAACGCTTTCGTCAACTTTTAATCAGAAGGGTTCAATCTCTCTCCTGTAGTAGTTTGAAGCCGAAACGACAAACGCGCTCAGAGGAGATCATGTTTGATGTTTGGTGACCGGTTTTAACAAAAATGTAGTTTTGAAGGAGGGATTGCAAACGTCCTGTTGATTTTTGCTGAAGGATGTCAATCTATGAAATGTAGGTCTAGGTGAGACCTACATAGAGGTATTTGTTTCATGTCTCTAAGTTTTGTCTGTGGTTTCCTCTGAGGAGCAGTTTTGTCTCTGTTTTATTCAAAAATTGCGCTAGAGCACAATTTTGAGTTTTGGGGTTCGTTTTTTTTCATTAGATCGCAATTTCCACCAGTCCTGATGTGTGTGAAAAGTTTGGTGAGTTTTGAAGTATTTTAAGGGGGTCAAATTACAGCTCAAAGAGGCAAAAATGAGTGTTTTTAGTCATTTTTTGTGTTGAAGGGGAAATTGCCAACTTCCTGTTGGTTTTTGCCCGAGGATGTAAAATTATGAAATGTAGGTCTAAGTCAGACCTACATAGAAGTTTTTGTTTCATGTCTCTACGACCTTCCTGTGTGTAATAAAACTTACTATTCTATATCAATATAAATCAATACAGTCTGCAGGGATACAGTCCGTAAGCACACATGATTGTATTTCTTTATGAGAAAAAAATATATATATATATTTTTTTTTACTAACCCCCCCCACCGGTCCGTGGGACAAATTTTCAAGCGTTGACCGGTCCGCAAGTACAAAAAGGTTGGGGACCACTGCTCTTAACGAACCGATTCCTTATCGATTCTCTTATCGATTCTCTTATCGATTCCAGATAGGTTGTTGTATATGGGGAAAAAAACACATTATTTGGTTTAACAAAAGCTCACTTTTATTTTATAAGAAAAATAAATTAATAAATAAATAAAAATATATTGACTGTTACCCCCCCTAATATATATATATATATATATATATATATATATATATATATATATATATATATATATATATATATATATATATATATATATATATTGACTGTTGTTACCCAAAGTATATTAAGTGGGATTTTTCAGAAAAAAACAATATATACAGTAACACAAAAACAACCTGCCTCTGTGATCACTCTAGGTGTATAAATAATAATATAGTGTTAAATAAAATCAGTCCCTTGGGCACAAAACTGAAAATAATACAGCTCTCCAAAAAGTGCACTTCTGCTGCTATTGGAACATACTAACTACACACACTATGACACTAAGAACACCAGCATCTCCGTGTGGTTTTCTAGCTGCACGGTAGCGTGGAGAGAAAGAGATTACAGGGGGTCATAAACGCGGCCCAGAAGGTCACTGCATGTCCTCTTACATCTCTAGAGGACCTGCATAAGAGACACTGCAACAGGAGAGCAAACAGCATCCTCAAGGACTCATCCCACCCATTGGGCTTGAACTCTTGCCCTCAGGGAGGCGTTATAAGAGCATCAAAGCAAGGACAAATAGACTGAAAAACAGTTTCTATCCTAGAGCTGTTATTGCCCTAAACTCTGCACTTACCTGAACACTCACCACTTTATTACTTGCTTACCTCTGATAAAGATCTACTGTTTTTTGAACATTTTATTATGTTTTTAAATTGTAAATTGTTTTATTATTGTTGTTGTCTTAACACTATTTCATGTAGGTTTGTTTTAAAAGCACTGAGCTGGATTGCTGTCCAATTTTGTTGTTTCCATACAATGACTTAGGCTTTTTTAAACTGAAATACACACAAGGACAAATGTATAAGCTATGAGGTTCAATTAACATACTGAAATGTAATACACAATATGTAAATATTAGCTTCACACAAATATTCAGTACTATCACCAAACAAATACTTCTGAGTGTTGAAACTATTTCGATGGTGGAAATCCACGACTGGCAGCCATTTTAAGTCCTCAAAACATCCATTGAAACAGTGCACAAAAATCTTGATAGTAAGACATCTTACTATCAAATTGAAACACTTTCCACCGTAATATTGAGTTATATAAACAAGTTAAACCGTTTACTTACAGACTTATCTTTTCCAAGGCTTGTAGGAGCTAACACAACTTGTCTACTTCTCAATTGTCTCATGAACTGAACTGACATCGTCAATCCGGAAGTGCCCTAACTATTGAGTATTTAGGTGTCAGTAAGAGTCTACAATCAAATGGGCGTAACATTGCGTCCCACAGGGCATTTCCTGTGGGAAGGGATTCGTTCTCAGGGATTCGAATAAAGAACCAACTCTTTTCCTTTACTATAGTGGTCTCGATAACGGGTACCGATACTCAAAAAGGTATTCGAGTCCGGGGACTCAAAGTAAAGCCGCTGCTCCTCCATATCGAGAGGAGCCAGATGAGGTGGTTCGGGCATCTGGTCAGGATGCCACCCGAACGCCTCCCTAGGGAGGTGTTTAGGGCACGTCCGACCGGTAGGAGGCCACGGGGAAGACCCAGGACACGTTGGGAAGACTATGTCTCCAGGCTGACCTGGGAACGCCTCAGGATCCCCCGGGAGGAGCTGGACGAAGTGGCTGGGGAGAGGGAAGTCTGGGTTTCCCTGCTTAGGCTGCTGCCCCCGCGACCCGGCCTCGGATAAGCGAAAGAAGATGGATGGATGGATGGATGGATCATTTTTTACCTTGAAAATCATTTTTCACCTTGAAAATAAACTTTTACCTTGAAAATAACTTTTTGCCTTGAAAATTATTTTTTACCTTGAAAATCATTTTTTGCCTTAAAAATCAACTTTTACCTTGAAAATTATTTTTTGCATTGAAAATAATTTTTTACCTTGAAAATAATTTTTTGACTTAAAAATCATTTTTTACCTTGAAAATCATTTTTTACCTTGACATCAACTTTTACCTTGAAAATCATTTTTTTTACCTTGAAAATCAACTTTTACCTTGAAAATAATGTTTTACCTTGAAAATCATTTATTGCCTTGAAAATAATTTTTTACCTTGAAAATCATTTATTGCCTTCAAAATAAACTTTTACCTTGAAAATCATTTTTTGCCTAAAATTTTTTTTGCCTTGAAAATCATTTTTTACCTTGAAAATCAACTTTTACCTTGAAAATAATTTTTTACCTTGAAAATAATTTTTTACCTTGAAAATCAACTTTTACCTTGAAAACCATTTTTTAGCTTGAAAATAATTTTTGGCCTTGAAAATCATTTTTTACCTTGAAAATCAACTTTTACCTTGAAAATCATGTTTTGCCTTTAAAATCAACTTTTACCTTGAAAATCATTTTTTGCCTTAAAAATAATTTTTCTACCTTGAAAATAATTTTTTACCTTGAAAATCAACTTTTACCTTGAAAAACAACTTTTACCTTGAAAATCATTTTTTTTCTTGAAAATAAACTCTTAGCTTGAAAATCTATTTTTACCTTGAAAATCATTTTTTTCCTTGAAAATCATTTTTTACCTTGAAAATAAACTTTTACCTTGAAAATAAACGTTTACCTTGAAAATCCTTTTTTACCTTGAAAATCAACTTTTACTTTGAAAATCATTTTTTACCTTGAAAATCATTTTTTACCTTGAAAATCAACTTTTACCTTGAAAATAAGCTTTTACCTTGAAAATCATTTTTTACCTTGAAAATCAACTTTTACTTTGAAAATAAACTTTTACCTTAAAAATAATTTTTTACCTTGAAAATAAACTTCTACCTTGAAAATCATTTTTTTCCTTGAAAATCCTTTTTAACTTGAAAATCATTTTTTCCTTGAAAATCCTTTTTTACCTTGAAAATCAACTTTTACCTTGAAAATAAACTTTTACCTTGAAAATCATTTTTTACCTTGAAAATCAACTTTTACTTTGAAAATCATTTTTTACCTTGAAAATCATTTTTTACCTTGAAAATCAACTTTTACCTTGAAAATAAGCTTTTACCTTGAAAATCATTTTTTAACCTTGAAAATCAACTTTTACTTTGAAAATAAACTTTTACCTTAAAAATAATTTTTTACCTTGAAAATCAACTTTTACCTTGAAAATCATTTTTTCCTTGAAAATAATTTTTTACCTTGAAAATAATTTTTTACCTTTAAAATAACTTTTTTACCTTGAAAATAAACTTTTACCTTGAAAATCATTTTTTGCCTTAAAAATCATTTTTTACCTTGAAAATAAACTCTTAGCTTGAAAAGAATTTTTTACCTTGAAAATAAACTTTTACCTTGAAAATAAACTTTTACCTTGAAAATCATTTTTTACCTTGAAAATCATTTTTTACCTTGAAAAACAACTTTTACCTTGAAAATCATTTTTTTCCTTGAAAATAAACTCTTAGCTTGAAAATCAATTTTTACCTTGAAAATCATTTTTTTCCTTGAAAATCATTTTTTACCTTGAAAATAAACTTTTACCTTGAAAATAAAATTTTACCTTGAAAATCATTTTTTACCTTGAAAATCAACTTTTACCTTGAAAATAAGCTTTTACCTTGAAAATCAACTTTTACTTTGAAAATAAACTTTTACCTTAAAAATAATTTTTTACCTTGAAAATCAACTTTTACCTTGAAAATCTTTTTTTTCCTTGAAAATCATTTTTTACTTTGAAAATCATTTTTTACCTTTAAAATAACTTTTTTACCTTGAAAATAAACTTTTACCTTGAAAATCATTTTTTACCTTGAAAATCATTTTTTCCTTAAAAATCCTTTTTAACTTGAAAATCATTTTTTCCTTGAAAATCCTTTTTTACCTTGAAAATCAACTTTTACCTTGAAAATCTTTTTTTTCCTTGAAAATCAATTTTTACCTTGAAAATCATTTTTTTCCTTGAAAATCATTTTTTACCTTGAAAATAAACTTTTACCTTGAAAATAAACTTTTACCTTGAAAATAAACTTTTACCTTGAAAATCATTTTTTACCTTGAAAATCAACTTTTACCTTGAAAATAAGCTTTTACCTTGAAAATCATTTTTTACCTTGAAAATCAACTTTTACTTTGAAAATAAACTTTTACCTTAAAAATAATTTTTTACCTTGAAAATCAACTTTTACCTTGAAAATCTTTTTTTTCCTTGAAAATCATTTTTTACCTTGAAAATCATTTTTTACCTTTAAAATAACTTTTTTACCTTGAAAATAAACTTTTACCTTGAAAATCATTTTTTACCTTGAAAATCATTTTTTCCTTGAAAATCCTTTTTAACTTGAAAATCATTTTTTCCTTGAAAATCCTTTTTTACCTTGAAAATCAACTTTTACCTTGAAAATAAACTTTTACCTTGAAAATAATTTTTTACCTTGAAAATCAACTTTTACTTTGAAAATAATTTTTTACCTTGAAAATCATTTTTTACCTTGAAAATAAGCTTTTACCTTGAAAATCATGTTTTACCTTGAAAATCAACTTTTACCTTGAAAATAATTTTTTTCCTTGAAAATCATTTTTTACCTTGAAAATCATTGTTTAACTTTAAAATAACTTTTTTACCTTGAAAATAAACTTTTACCTTGAAAATCATTCTTTACCTTTAAAATCATTTTTTACCTTGAAAATCAACTTTTACCTTGAAAACCATTTTTTTTCTTGAAAATCATTTTTTACCTTGAAAATAAACTCTTAGCTTGAAAATCATTTTTTACCTTGAAAATCATTTTTTTCCTTGAAAATCATTTTTTACCTTGAAAATAACTTTTTTACCTTGAAAATAAACTTTTACCTTGAAAATCATTTTTTACCTTGAAAATCAACTTTTACTTTGAAAATAAACTTTTACCTTAAAAATAATTTTTTACCTTGAAAATCAACTTTTACCTTGAAAATCATTTTTTTCCTTGAAAATCATTTTTTACCTTGAAAATAACTTTTTTACCTTGAAAATAAACTTTTTCCTTGAGAATCATTTTTTACCTTGAAAATCAACTTTTACCTTGAAAATCAACTTTTACTTTGAAAATAAACTTTTACCTTAAAAATATTTTTTTACCTTGAAAATCAACTTTTACCTTGAAAATCATTTTTTTCCTTTAAAATAACTTTTTTACCTTGAAAATAAACTTTTACCTTGAAAATCATTTTTTACCTTGAAAATCAACTTTTACCGGGTACCGATTCTCAAAAAGGGATTCGAGTCCGAGGACTCGGTTCTTTTCTTATCGAACAACCGGGAAAACCGGTTTCGAGCATCGTCCCTAATGTTGCGTAACTTTCCCTGTTACGTTGTCACATTGTCGTTATTCTGTTATGTTGCTCTACGCGATGTTGCGTTGTGTTATGTTATGTAACTTACTCTGTGTGTGTTTTGCTGTGTTATGTTTGGCTGTACAGTGTTACAATATGCTATGTTACTTATGGGATGCTACTTATGTTACATTACATTACCCTATGTTACTTATGTGATGCTACTTATGTTACATTACATTACCCTATGTTACTTATGTGATGCTACTTATGTTACATTACATTACCCTATGTTACTTATGTGATGCTACTTATGTAACATTACATTACCCTATGTTACTTATGTGATGCTACTTATGTTACATTACATTACCCTATGTTACTTATGTGATGCTACTTATGTAACATTACATTACCCTATGTTACTTATGTGATGCTACTTATGTTACATTACATTACCCTATGTTACTTATGTGATGCTACTTACTTAACATTACATTACCCTATGTTACTTATGTGATGCTACTTATGTAACATTACATTACCCTATGTTACTTATGTGATGCTACTTATGTAACATTACATTACCCTATGTTACTTATGTGATGCTACTTATGTAACATTACATTACCCTATGTTACTTATGTGATGCTACTTATGTAACATTACATTACCCTATGTTACTTATGTGATGCTACTTATGTAACATTACATTACCCTATGTTACTTATGTGATGCTACTTATGTAACATTACATTACCCTATGTTACTTATGTGATGCTACTTATGTAACATTACATTACCCTATGTTACTTATGTGATGCTACTTATATAACATTACATTACCCTATGTTACTTATGTGATGCTACTTATGTAACATTACATTACCCTATGTTACTTATGTGATGCTACTTATGTAACATTACATTACCCTATGTTACTTATGTGATGCTACTTATGTAACATTACATTACCCTATGTTACTTATGTGATGCTACTTATGTAACATTACATTACCCTATGTTACTTATGTGATGCTACTTATGTTACATTACATTACCCTATGTTACTTATGTGATGCTACTTATGTAACATTACATTACCCTATGTTACTTATGTGATGCTACTTATGTAACATTACATTGCCCTATGTTACTTATGGGATGTTATGCTATGAAGTGTACAGTGCCAGGGGCCTCAAAAGGGCCCAGAAACATCAAACATCAAACGGGATCCATCTCACCCTGGGGAAGAAGATACAGGACAATAAAATGAGATACAGGACAATAAAATGAGATACAGGACAATAAAATGAGATACAGGACAATAAAATGCTGGACAAACAGGTTCAAGAACACGTTCTACCCCGAGAGCAATAGGGAAAAAATAATGAGTTTGCATGTGAGCTGTGTGCTTGGTTTTTATGTATTTATGTTGATCTATTTATCTTAGTGCCAATGTTCTATTTATCTCAGTGCCAATGTTCTATTTATCTCAGTGCCAATGTTCTATTTATCTTTGTGCCAATGTTCTATTTATCTTAGTGCCAATGTTCTATTTATCTTAGTGCCAATGTTCTATTTATCTTAGTACCAATGTTCTATTTATCTTAGTGCCAATGTTCTATTTATCTTAGTGCCAATGTTCTATTTGTCTTAGTGCCAATGTTCTATTTATCTTAGTGCCAATGTTCTATTTATCTTAGTGCCAATGTTCTATTTATCTTAGTGCCAATGTTCTATTTGTCTTAGTGCCAATGTTCTATTTATCTTAGTGCCAATGTTCTATTTATCTTAGTGCCAATGTTCTATTTGTCTTAGTGCCAATGTTCTATTTATCTTAGTGCCAATGTTCTATTTATCTTAGTGCCAATGTTCTATTTATCTTAGTGCCAATGTTCTATTTGTCTTAGTGCCAATGTTCTATTTATCTTAGTGCCAATGTTCTATTTATCTTAGTGCCAATGTTCTATTTGTCTTAGTGCCAATGTTCTATTTATCTTAGTGCCAATGTTCTATTTATCTTAGTGCCAATGTTCTATTTATCTTAGTGCCAATGTTCTATTTATCTTTGTGCCAGTGTTCTCATGGTTTTTATGTGTCATTATGAATTTGCACTAAATGAGTTTGCTTGCAATTTCGTTGTACAATGACAATAATGATCTATTCTATTCTATGCTTCGTTACATATGTTACCTTTCATTACCCTGTTACTTATGTTACGTTACAATATGTTACTTATGTTACGGTACACTATGTTACTCATGTTATGTTATGTTATGCTATGTTACTTATGTTACGTTATATTAACCTATGTTACTTATGTTACATTACACTATGTTACTTATGTTATTTTATGTTATGTTACTTATGTGACGTTATATTACCCTATGTTACTTACGTTACGTTACACTATGTTACTTATGTTATGTTACTTATGTGACGTTATATTACCCTATGTTTCTTATGTTACGTTACACTATGTTACTTATGTTATGTTAAGCTATGTTACTTATGTTATTTTATGTTATGTTACTTATGTTATGTTATATTACCCTATGTTACTTATGTTACATTACACTATGTTACTTATGTTATTTTATGTTACATTACTTATGTGACGTTATGTTACCCTATGTTACTTACGTTACGTTACACTATGTTACTTATGTTATGTTAAGCTATGTTACTTATGTTATGCTATGTTACTTATGTTACGTTACACGGTTACGTTATGCTATGTTACTTGTGATACGTTACATTACACTATGTTACTTATGTTATGTTATGCTATGTCACTTATGTTACGTAACATTACCCTGTTACGTTACGCTATGTTACGTTGCACTTTTACTGACGTTATGTTATGCTATGTTACTTACGTTATGTCATGCTATGTTACTGATGTTACATTACACCAGGTTACTTATGTTATGTTACACTGTGACTTATGTTACGCTACACTATGTTACTTATGTTATGTTACACTATGTTACTTATGTTACATTACGCTATGTTACTTATGTCATGTCATGCTATGTTACTGATGTTACATGACACTATGTTACTTATGTTGTGTTATACTGTTACTTATGTTACGTTACACTAGAGTAGTTATGTTTTGTTTCGTTACACTGTTACTTATGTTAGAATAGAATAGAATAGAATAGAATAGAATAGAATAGAATAGAAAGTACTTTATTGACCCCTGGGGGGAATTCAGCACCACAGTTCGCTCACAATAGACAATAAACACCTAAGTATTTTTTACATGTGAATAATATAAATACAGTCTATTATACAGCATTATTCACACGTGAATAACATAAATACAGTCTATTATACAGCATTATTCACATGTGAATAACATAAATACAGTCTATTATACAGCATTATTCACATGTGAATAACATAAATTCAGTCTATTATACAGCATTATTCACATGTGAATAATATAAATACAGTCTATTATACAGCATTATTCACATGTGAATAACATAAATTCAGTCTATTATACAGCATTATTCACATGTGAATAACATAAATACAGTCTATTATACAGCATTATTCACATGTGAATAACATAAATACAGTCTATTATACAGCATTATTCACATGTGAATAATATAAATACAGTCTATTATACAGCATTATTCACATGTGAATAACATAAATACAGTCTATTATACAGCATTATTCACATGTGAATAATATAAATACAGTCTATTATACAGCATTATTCACATGTGAATAACATAAATACAGTGTATTATACAGCATTATTCACATGTGAATAACATAAATACAGTATATTATACAGCATTATTCACATGTGAATAATATAAATACAGTCTATTATACAGCATTATTCACATGTGAATAACATAAATTCAGTCTATTATACAGCATTATTCACATGTGAATAACATAAATACAGTCTATTATACAGCATTATTCACATGTGAATAACATAAATACAGTCTATCATACAGCATTATTCACATGTGAATAATATAAATACAGTCTATTATACAGCATTATTCACACGTGAATAACATAAATACAGTCTATTATACAGCATGATTCACATGTGAATAACATAAATAGTCTATTATACAACATGATTCACATGTGAATAACATAAATACATTATACATTTACAGTACATGTACAGTCAAAAGGAACATATGCATTATACAGTCTGATGGCTGTCGGCATGAAGGACGTCACACTATGTCACTTACGTTGCATTACACTAACTATATTTACGCTACGCTACATTATGCTACGTTACGTCACGTCGCGCTACGCAACGCGACATTGTACAACGTCACGTTACCCAATGCAACGCTTTGTCGCGTTACGCTACTCTACGCTATTTTCCGCCGCGCAAGGTTACGCAATGCGACGTTATGTTACGTTACGATATGCAGCGCTACGTTACACTGTGTTACATTATCTCATGTTATGTTGCGTTACGCTCCAATGTGGTGGATCGCTGCCAACGCCCAGGAAGTCAACATTTCCAAAAGCAGAGTGTCGACACCACTGTAAGAAACATTCACACACACACACACACACACGTGCACACACACACACGCATGCACACACACTACATTTCAAGGAGTTAAGTTGCAGCAGAAAGCACAATTAACTTTGAGGCCGGCCCCCTGTCCAGATAGGAGGCCCCGACAAAGAGAGGAGATCTTTGTGGGCCACTGGGACACTGGAACACTGGCCTCAGTGTGGCGGCAGGACGGAACCGCCAAAATACTACATCCACCCCGACCTGACGTAAACAAATACATCACAGCAGTGAGTCTCACACACACACACACACACACACACACACACACACACACACACACACACACACACACACACACACACACACACACACACACACACACACACACACACACACACACACACACACACACATTCATGTATTTGTTACCTTCTTGAGACCTGAGAAAAATGCCCACCTCTTTAGGACCAGCCTTTCTAGATATATAAAGAAGTGTATTTACAACATGAATAATATATACTGTACATACTATGCAAATATGAAAAAAGATTGTTGTGAAAAATGAGTTGAGACGATTGAGACAGAGGTCACAGTTTCACAAGAAAAACTGAACATTTGTGCAATGTTGTGATAAAAGTTGGAATTTTACTCATTAACAGTCGCAATTTTACAAGAAAAGCTTAACATTTGGGAAATTTTATGAAATGAGTCGTAATTTTACTCAACAAAAATCAACTTTTACCTTGAAAATCATTTTTTACCTTGAAAATCATGTTTTACCTTGAAAATAATTTTTTGCCTTAAAAATCAACTTTTACCTTGAAAATAATTTTTTACCTTGAAAATAATTTTTTGCCTTGAAAATAAACTTTTACCTTGAAAATCATTTTTTGCCTAAAAATCATTTTTTGCCTCAAAATCATCTTTTACCTTGAAAATTATTTTTTACCTTGAAAATAAACTTTTACCTTGAAAATCATTTTTTGCCTAAAAATCATTTTTTGCCTCAAAATCATCTTTTACCTTGAAAATTATTTTTTACCTTGAAAATAAACTTTTACCTTGAATATTATTTTTTACCTTAAAAATCATTTTTTCCTTGAAAATCAACTTTTACCTTGAAAATCATTTTTTTCCTTGAAAATCATTTTTTGCCTTGAAAATCATTTTTTATCTTGAAAATCATTTTTTGCCCTTGAAAATCATTTATTACCTTGAACATCAACTTTTGACCTTGACAATTATTTTTTACCTTGAAAATAAACTTTAACCTTGAAAATCATTTTTTGCCTAAAAATCATTTTTTGCCTAAAAATCATTTTTTACCTTGAAAATAATTTTTTACCTTGAAAATCAACTTTTACCTTGAAAATCATTTGTTACCTTGAAAATAATTTTTTGCCTTGAAAATAATTTTTTGCCTTGAAAATTATTTTTTACCTTGAAAATAATTTTTTGCCTTAAAAATAACTTTTTTACCTTGAAAATCATTTTTTGCCTTAAAAATCATTTTTTACCTTGAAAATCATTTTTTACCTTGAACATCAACTTTTACCTTGAAAATCATTTTTTACCTTGAAAATCATTTTTTACCTTGAAAATAAACATTTACCTTGAAAATAATTTTTTGCCTTGAAAATAATTTTTTACCTTGAAAATCATTTTTTGCCATGAAAATCATTTTTTGCCTTGAAAATCATTTTTTACCTTGAAAATCATTTTTTACCTTGAAAATCATTTTTTACCTTGAAAATAAACTTTTACCTTGAAAATCATTTTTTACCTTGAAAATCATTTTTTACCTTGAAAATAAACTTTTACCTTGAAAATCATTTTTTGCCTTAAAAATCAACTTTTACCATGAAAATAATTTTTTGCCTTAAAAATAATTTTTTACCTTGAAAATAATTTTTTGCCTTGAAACTATTTTTTTACCTTGAAAATGATTTATTACCTTGAAAATATTTTTTTTTACCTTGAAAATGATTTATTACCTTTAACATAAACTTTTACCTTAAAAATTATTTTTTACCTTGAAAATAAACTTTTACCTTGAAAATCATTTTTTGCCTAAAAATCATTTTTTACCTTGAAAATCATTTTTTACGTAGAAAATCAACTTTTACCTTGAAAATCTACTTTTACCTTGAAAATTATTTTTTACCTTGAAAATCATTTTTACTTTGAAATTTATTTTTTGCCTTAAAAATCACTTTTTACCTTGAAAATCAACTTTTACCTTGAAAATCATTTTTTACCTTAAAAATAATTTTTTACCTGGAAAATAATTGTTTACCTTGAACATCAACTTTTACCTTGAAAATCATTTTTTTCCTTGAAAATAAACTTTTTCCTTGAAAATCATTTTTTGCCTTGAAAATCATTTTTGCCTTGAAAATAATTTTTCACCTTAAAAATAATTTTTTGCCTTGAAAATCATTTTTTACCTTGAAAATAATTTTTTGCCTTAAAAATCAACTTTTAACTTGAAAAGGATTTATTACCTTGAACATCAACTTTTACCTTGAAAATTATTTTTTACCTTGAAAATAAACTTTTACCTTGAAAATCATTTTTTGCCTAAAAATAATTTTTTGCCTAAAAATCATTTTTTACCTTGAAAATAATTTTTTGCCTGAAAATCATTTTTTGCCTAAAAATCATTTTTTACCTTGAAAATAATTTTTTACCTTGAAAATCATCTTTTACCTTGAAAATTATTTTTTACCGGAAAATAATTTTTACTTTGAAAATTATTTTTTACCTTGAAAATCATTTTTTACCTTGAAAATCAACTTTTACCTTGAAAATTATTTTTTACCGGAAAATAATTTTTACTTTGAAAATTATTTTTTGCCTTGAAAATGATTTTTTACCTTGAAAATAAACTTTTACCTTGAAAATTATTTTTTACCTTTAAAATCAACTTTTACCTTGAAAATCATTTTTTGCCTTAAAAATAGTTTTTTACCTTGAAAATAATTTTTTACCTTGAAAATAAACTTTTACCTTGAAAATCATTTTTTGCCTTGAAAATCATTTTTTGCCTTGAAAATCATTTTTTAACTTGAAAATAATTTTTTGCCTTGAAAATGAACTTTTACCTTGAAAATCAACTTTTACCTTGAAAATCATTTTTTGCCGTGAAAATCATTTTTTGCCTTGAAAATCATTTTTTGCCTTGAAAATCATTTTTTACCTTGAAAATTATTTTTTACCTTGAAAATCCTTTTTTCCTTTAAAAATTAACTTTTACCTTGAAAATATTTTTTTGCCTTGAAAATCATTTTTTACCTTGAAAATATTTTTTTGCCTTAAAAATAGGTTTTTACCTTGAAAATATTTTTTTACGTTGAAAATCAACTTTTACCTTGAAAATCAACTTTTACATTGAAAATCATTTTTTACCTTGAAAATCATTTTTTGCCTTGAAAATCATTTTTTACCTTGAAAATATTTTTTTGCCTTAAAAATCATTTTTTACCTTGAAAATCATTTTTTACCTTAAACATCAACTTTTACCTTGAAAATCATTTTTTACATTGAAAATCAACTTTGACCTTGAAAATCATTTTTTACATTGAAAATCATTTTTTACCTTGAAAATCAACTTTTACCTTGAAAATCATTTTTTACCTTGAAAATCATTTTTTGCCTTGAAAATCAACTTTTACCTTGAAAATCAACTTTTACCTTGAAAATCATTTTTTGCCTTGAAAATCAACTTTTACCTTGAAAACCATTTTTTGCCTTGAAATTTAACTTTTACCTTGAAAATCATTTTTTGCCTTAAAAATATTTTTTTACCTCGAAAATCATTTTTTTACCTTGAAAATAAACTTTTACCTTGAAAATCATTTTTTGCCTAACATTTTGTTACCTTGAAAATCATTTTTTGCCTTGAAATTTAACTTTTACCTTGAAAATCATTTTTTGCCTTAAAAATATTTTTTTACCTTGAAAATCATTTTTTGCCTTGAAAATCAACTTTTACCTTGAAAATCAACTTTTACCTTGAAAATCATTTTTTGCCTTGAAAATCAACTTTTACCTTGAAAATCATTTTTTGCCTTGAAATTTAACTTTTACCTTGAAAATCATTTTTTGCCTTAAAAATATTTTTTTATCTTGAAAATCATTTTTTTACCTTGAAAATAAACTTTTACCTTGAAAATCATTTTTTGCCTAACATTTTGTTACCTTGAAAATCATTTTTTGCCTTGAAAATCAACTTTTACCTTGAAAATCATTTTTTACCTTGAAAATCAACTTTTAACTTTAAAATCATTTTTTACCTTGAAAATCAACTTTTACCTTGAAAATCATTTTTATCCTTGAAAATAATTTTTTTAGCTTGAAAATAATTTTTTACCTTGAAAATAAATTTTTACCGTGAAAATCAACTTTTACCTTGAAAATCATTTTTTTACCTTGAAAATCATTTTTTACCTTGAAAATTTTTTTTTACCTTGAAAATCAACTTTTACCTTGAAAATCAACTTTTACCTTGAAAATCATTTTTTACCTTGAAAATCAACTTTTACTTTGAAAATCATTTTTTACCTTGAAAATAATTTTTTACCTTGAAAATCAACTTTTACCTTGAAAATCAACTTTTACTTTGAAAATAAACTTTTTCCATGAAAATCATTTTTTACCTTGAAAATCATTTTTTACCTTTAAGATCATTTTTTACCTTGAAAATAAACTTTTACCTTGAAAATAATGTTTTACCTTGAAAATCATTTTTTACTTTGAAAATCAACTTTTACCTTGAAAATCAACTTTTACCTTGAAAATCATTTTTACCTTGAAAATCAACTTTTAGTTTGAAAATCATTTTTACCTTGAAAATCAACTTTTAGTTTGAAAATCATTTTTTACCTTGAAAATCAACTTTTACCTTGAAAATCATTTTTTACCTTGAAAATCAACTTTTACCTTGAAAATCAACATTTACCTTGAAAATCATTTTTACCTTGAAAATCAACTTTTAGTTTGAAAATAATTTTTTACCTTGAAAATCATTTTTTACCTTGAAAATCAACTTTTACCTTGAAAATCAACTTTTACCTTGAAAATAATTTTTTACCTTGAAAATAAACTTTTACTTTCAAAATCATTTTTTACATTGAAAATCAACTTTTACCTTGAAAATCATTTTTTACCTTGAAAATCAACTTTTACTTTCAAAATCATTTTTTACCTTGAAAATCAACTTTTACTTTGAAAATCATTTTTTATCTTGAAAATCTTTTTTTTTTATAAGAAAACTTTTAAATTTTTGGCAACATTATAATAATAGTCAGAATATTACTTGGCAAAATGATGACAAAAGTCGTA
>NC_084732.1:9347891-9365391 GCF_033978785.1 Entelurus aequoreus | reverse complement strand
TTGTTGTCGTTTTCCTTCTTTTTTGTCGTCGTCTTCTTCCTTGCAGGCTGAACATTGCACAGTTTGCAGCGGAAGCGAAATGGAACGCGGCCAATTCACTGCCTGGCAAACATTGACCTCTGCTGCTATCTAGTGGCCGTTGCTGGGAAATACAAAAATAATGCTCGCTCGTTTCGTGATGACCGTTGAAATATCCGACCTTTGACCTTAGGAATGGACACATTTTTTTATAGAAAACCTCGAAAGTTGTCAAAACTGAAAAAAATAAATAAATAAAAAAACATTGGTACTTCCTGTGTGTCAAAATGTTGTACAATAACAAACTTTTTTTTTTTTTTTTTTTTTTAGAAAACCTCGAAAGTTGTCAAAACTGAAAAAAAAACAAAAAAAAAATCTATTGGCACATCCTGTGTGTCAAAATGTTGTACAATAACAAACTTTTAATTTTTTTTAGAAAACCTCGAAAGTTGTCAAAACTGAAAAAAAACAAAAAAAAAATCTATTGGCACATCCTGTGTGTCAAAATGTTGTACAATAACAAACTTTTAATTTTTTTTAGAAAACCTCGAAAGTTGTCAAAACTGAAAAAAATTAAATAATAAAAAAACATTGGCACTTCCTGTGTGTCAAAATGTTGTACAATAACAAACTTTTAATTTTTTTTAGAAAACCTCGAAAGTTGTCAAAACTGAAAAAAATTAAATAATAAAAAAACATTGGCACTTCCTGTGTGTCAAAATGTTGTACAATAACAAACTTTTTATTTTTTTTAGAAAACCTCGAAAGTTGTCAAAACTGAAAAAAAATTAAAAAAAACATTAGCACTTCCTGTGTGTCAAAATGTACAATAACAAACTTTTTTTTTTTTTAGAAAACCTCGAAAGTTGTCAAAACTGAAAAAAAATTAAAAAAAAACATTGGCACTTCCTGTGTGTCAAAATGTACAATAACAAACTTTTTTTTTTTTTTAGATAACCTTAACAGTTGTCAAAACTGAAAAAAAACAAAAAAAAACAAAACATTGGCACTTCCTGTGTGTTAAAATGTTGTACAATAACAAACTTTTTTTTTTTTTTAGAAAACCTCGAAAGTTGTCAAAACTGAAAAAAATAAAATAATAAAAAAACATTGGCACTTCCTGTGTGTCAAAATGTTGTACAATAACAAACTTTTTATTTTTTTTTAGAAAACCTCGAAAGTTGTCAAAACTGAAAATAAATAAATAAATAAAAAAACATTGGCACTTCCTGTGTGTCAAAATGTACAATAACAAACTTTTTTTTTTTTTTAGAAAACCTCGAAAGTTGTCAAAACTGAAAAAAAAACAAAAAAACAAAAACAAAACATTGGCACTTCCTGTGTGTCAAAATGTTGTACAATAACAAACTTTCATCCTACAAGTGGAAATGCTCAACATCAATACTCGACCAGCTGATTGAAGCACATTTGAAGCACATTTGTCCTACACACACACACACACACACACACACACACACACACACACACACACACACACACACACACACACACACACACACACACACACACACACACACACACACACACACACACACACACACACACACACACACACACAGGAAGTGTGTTTTTTTAGACTAGCCAGATGTTGTCTGACCTTTTAAATCCACAAGTTTCCACTCGTTGTCCTGTTGTGTTAAGTCTACACTAAAACTACACAAACACACACACATGTCAAGGTAAAGCAATGATCTCATACCACAAATCAAAGAAAACATCAATATATCATAGTAGTTTATATATAGAGTACAAAAAAAGGGAATTCATTTGCTTTTTAAAACATGAAAAACAACTTTTGCTTGTTTGTTTGCTTCTATTATGTTTCCAAGAATATTAATCATTTTGCAGCACTTATTCTTATTTTTAAACAATGCTTCAATGTTATGTCGTGTGGCACAAATAATTATTTATTGCATTTCTTTTGCAATTTGAAATCTTAGTGACATGCGCAGTCAATATTTTTAGTTAAGACTAGTATTCCGCAAATTCCCCATTTTTTAGAATGACTTTTATACTTCTGGTACATTTTAGAGGCTAGTAAATGTACTTGTTGGATTGTGTTTGTTATCATGTGTGTGGCTATTATAAGTGAGTAAAAATAAATAAAAATTGCAGCCAAAAATAAGAATAAATACATGCAAACAATAAAAAAAGCAGATTTGAAAGTGAAAAATAAAAGTTTGGTTGCAAATATTTTGTTTGTAATTTTCTTTTTGAGTTTAAAAATTATATTGTTGGGTAATAAATATTTGTTTTGGTTACAAATATTTATTTTGGTTACAAATCTCTGTTTTGGTTACAAATGTATTTTTCGTCATATAAATATATAATATAAATATAAATATTAGTTTTTGTTGCAAATATGTTTTTTTTAAATACATATTTGTTTTGTTTACAAATTGCCGTAACAAAAAAA
Source organism: Entelurus aequoreus (assembly GCF_033978785.1). NCBI lineage: Eukaryota > Metazoa > Chordata > Actinopteri > Syngnathiformes > Syngnathidae > Entelurus > Entelurus aequoreus. The sequence goes on along the minus strand of NC_084732.1, from coordinate 9,362,936 downwards.
AACAAGTGTAACTACAAAAAAATTAATAAATTGAAACCAAAATGTTCTTTGTATGAAAATATTTTTTATAAATTTAAAATATTTTTTTTTTGGTTTGCAAATCTTTTGTTTGCAATTTTCTTTTTGAGGTTACAAATTATATTTTTTTGGTAGTAAATATTTGTTTCGATCACAAATATTTATTCTGGTTACAAATCTCTCTTTTGATTACAAATTTATTTTTTGTCATATATTTATATAATATAAATATGATACAAATATAAATATTTGTTTTTGTTGTAAATATATATTTTTTGAATAAATATTTGTTATTACAAATTGTCATAACCAAAAAAAAAAGATTTACAACCAAAAATGTTTTTTTGTATGAAAATATTTTTTGTAAATTTTAAATCAATCTTTTTGTTTGCAAATCTTTTGTTGTTTAGTTACATAAAAATAACTCATATAAACATTTTATTTTCTTTTTGAGGTTACAAATTATATTTTTTGGTAATATATATTTGCTTTGGTCACAAATATTTATTTTGGTTTCAAATGTATTTTTGTAATTTTTTTCTTGGTTACAAATGTAATTTTGGGGTAAAATATAATATAAATACATAATAAAGATATCAATATTTAAAATCATTTTTTTTGTTTGCAAATCTTTTGTTTTTAATTTTCTTTTTGAGGTTACTAATTATATTTTTTGGTAATAAATATTTGTTTTGGTCAAAAATATTTGTTTTGATTACAAATCTCTCTTTTTGGTTACAAATGTATTTTTGTCATATATGTGTTTTTGTTGCAAATATCTTTTTTTTTTAATAAATATTTGTTATTACAAATTGTCGTAACCAAAAAATAAAATAAAAAATACAACCAAAAATATTTTTTGTATGAATATATTTTTTGTAAATTTAAAATCGATTTCTTTGTTTGCAAATCTTTTGTTTGTAATTTTTGATTTTCCTTTTGAGGTTACAAATGATATTCTTTGGTAACACATATTTGTTTTGGTCACAAATATTTATTTTGGTTTCAAATGTACTTTTGTAATTTTTTTCTTGGTTACAAATGTAATTTTGGGGTAAAATATAATATAAATACATAATACAGATATAAATATTTAAAATCATTTTTTTTCTGTTTGCAAATCTTTTGTTTTTAATTTTCTTTTTGAGGTTACTAATTATATTTTTTGGTAATAAATATTTGTTTTGGTCACAAATATTTATTTTGATTACAAATCTCACTTTTTGGTTACAAATGTATTTTTTGTCATGTATTTGTTTTTGTTGCAAATATCTTTTTTTTTTGAATAAATATTTGTTATTACAAATTGTCGTAACCAAAAAAAAAAAAAAAAAATACAACCAAAAATATTTTTTGTATGAAAATATTTTTTGTAAATTTAAAATCGATTTCTTTGTTTGCAAATCTTTTGTTTGTAATTTTTGATTTTCCTTTTGAGGTTACAAATGATATTCTTTGGTAACACATATTTGTTTTGGTCACAAATATTTATTTTGGTTTCAAATGTACTTTTGTAATTTTTTTCTTGGTTACAAATGTAATTTTGGGGTAAAATATAATATAAATACATAATACAGATATACATATTTAAAATCATTTTTTTTCTGTTTGCAAATCTTTTGTTTTTAATTTTCTTTTTGAGGTTACTAATTATATTTTTTGGTAATAAATATTTGTTTTGGTCACAAATATTTATTTTGATTACAAATCTCACTTTTTGGTTACAAATGTATTTTTTGTCATGTATTTGTTTTTGTTGCAAATATCTTTTTTTTTTTTGAATAAATATTTGTTATTACAAATTGTCGTAACCCAAAAAAAAAAAAAAAAATACAACCAAAAATATTTTTTGTATGAAAATATTTTTTGTAAATTTAAAATCTATTTCTTTGTTTGCAATTCTTTTGTTTGTAATTTTTGATTTTCCTTTTGAGGTTACAAATGATATTCTTTGGTAACACATATTTGTTTTGGTCACAAATATTTATTTTGGTTTCAAATGTACTTTTGTAATTTTTTTCTTAGTTACAAATGTAATTTTGGGGTAAAATATAATATAAATACATAATACAGATATAAATATTTAAAATCATTTTTTTTCTGTTTGCAAATCTTTTGTTTTTAATTTTCTTTTTGAGGTTACTAATTATATTTTTTGGTAATAAATATTTGTTTTGGTCACAAATATTTATTTTGATTACAAATCTCTCTTTTTGGTTACAAATGTATTTTTTGTCATATATTTGTTTTTGTTGCAAATATCTTTTTTTTGAATAAATATTTGTTATTACAAATTGTCGTAACCAAAAAAAAAAAAAAAAATACAACCAAAAATATTTTTTGTATGAAAATATTTTTTGTAAATTTAAAATCTATTTCTTTGTTTGCAATTTTTTTGTTTGTAATTTTTAATTTTCCTTTTGAGGTTACAAATTATATTATTTGGTAACACATATTTGTTTTGGTCACAAATATTTATTTTGGCTACAAAATGTATTTTTGTAATTTTTTTCTTGGCTACAAATGTAATTTGTGGGCAAAATATAATAAAAATACATAATACAGATATAAATATTTGTTTTAGTTGCAAATATCTTTTTTTTTAAATGATTGTTTTGATTACAAATTGTCGTAACCCCCCAAAAAATTGTAACAACAACGACAACAACAAAAAATGTACAACCAAAATGTTTTCTGTGTGAAAATATTTTTTATAAATTTCAAATACATTTTTTTGTTTTCAAATCTTTTTTTGTTTAGTTGCATAACTTGACGGTGATCCTTAAGGACTATTAGCATTAAAAATAAAAATCTAATAATAATCAAAAATCTACTTTTTCTGTATATTTTGCTGTATTTCTCAACAATTTTGCAGTTTTTTTTTAAATAACAAGCAGCAGGCAGTTTTGTGCGCTTTAAAAACGTACAAAGCGAATGATGACATCATCAAATAACACAATGTTCTTAATAGGTGACTAAGATGAATTTTTAAAATAGTTTAAGTTCATTAAAAAGTTTTTTTAGCTGCCATTTAGAGTCATTTTAGTCAGAGGAGGACAAAAAGGTGCTTGTGTGCGTCATCGACAGTGGGCGTGGTTTAAACAGGGGGCGCGGCTTGTGTCGCCGTGGGCGTGGCTTACGAAGCAAAGGTCGTGTGTGATGCGGGCGAGTTCGGAGCATTTGGTCGGAAGGTGAGCCAGAACTCACCTGTCGGGAAGTTTGACTTCGACTTTTCCTTTTCTCCATCTTTGTTTGATCCAACATGGCGGAGACGCTTTTACACAACAACCTCCAGGACGCGCGAAGAGACGGAAACCATTTCAGAAAGGTGACTTTTTTTTTTTTTTTCCCTCTCTTTCTGCCATTTCAATCACGTCCGTGTTTCCTCGCGTCTTGACGACGTCAAGCTCAGCTGCTCGCTCGTTTGTTTGCAAACAATCAATGAAGTCGACTTTTGTTGATGTTTATGTCCAAAATAATCGCTTTAGTGAGACTTTACATGACACTTGCTGCGTTCAGGGACCGTCATCGTCCAGTTGCTCCAACTCCAGCTACAAACATTAGCTTGTGTTCGTAGTTGTCTTATTAAATAACACAATCTGTATTTTGTGTGTGTGTGTGTGTGTGTGTGTGTGTGTGTGTGTGTGTGTGTGTGTGTGTGTTTGTCAACAATCAGTGTAGTTGACTTGGTTTACGTTGAATAAAAACAAATTGTGAGGCTGCCCTTACTATATATGTGACGTGGTGCGTTCAGGGACCATCATCGTCCAGTTGCTCCAACTCCAGCTAAAAACATTAGCTTGTGTTCGTAGTTGTCTTATTAAATAACACAAGTTGTAGTGTGTTTGTGTGTGTGTGTGTGTGTGTCAACAATCAATGTAGTTGACTTGATTTACGTTGAATAAAAACAAATTGTGAGGCTGCCCTTACTATATATGTGACGTGGTGCGTTCAGGGACCATCCTCGTCCAGTTGCTCCAGCTACAAACATTAGCTTGTGTTCGTAGTTGTCTTATTAAATAACACAATCTGTATTTTGTGTGTGTGTGTGTTTGTCAACAATCAGCGTAGTTGACTTGATTTACGTTGAATAAAAACAAATTGTGAGGCCGCCCTTACTATATATGTGACGTGGTGCGTTCAGGGACCATCCTCGTCCAGTTGCTCCAGCTACAAACATTAGCTTGTGTTCGTAGTTGTCTTATTAAATAACACAATCTGTATTTTGTGTGTGTGTGTGTTTGTCAACAATCAGTGTAGTTGACTTGGTTTACGTTGAATAAAAACAAATTGTGAGGCTGCCCTTACTATATATGTGACGTGGTGCGTTCAGGGACCATCATCGTCCAGTTGCTCCAACTCCAGCTAAAAACATTAGCTTGTGTTCGTAGTTGTCTTATTAAATAACACAAGTTGTAGTGTGTTTGTGTGTGTGTGTGTGTCAACAATCAATGTAGTTGACTTGATTTACGTTGAATAAAAACAAATTGTGAGGCTGCCCTTACTATATATGTGACGTGGTGCGTTCAGGGACCATCCTCGTCCAGTTGCTCCAACTGCAGCTAAAAACATTAGCTTGTGTTCGTAGTTGTCTTATTAAATAACACAATCTGTATTTTGTGTGTGTGTGTGTTTGTCAACAATCAGTGTAGTTGACTTGATTTACGTTGAATAAAAACAAATTGTGAGGCCGCCCTTACTATATATGTGACGTGGTGCGTTCAGGGACCATCCTCGTCCAGTTGCTCCAGCTACAAACATTAGCTTGTGTTTGTAGTTGTCTTATTAAATAACACAATCTGTATTGTGTGTGTGTGTGTTTGTCAACAATCAATGTAGTTGACTTGGTTTACGTTGAATAAAAACAAATTGTGAGGCTGCCCTTACTATATATGTGACGTGGTGCGTTCAGGGACCATCATCGTCCAGTTGCTCCAACTCCAGCTACAAACATTAGCTTGTGTTCGTAGTTGTCTTATTAAATAACACAAGTTGTAGTGTGTGTGTGTGTGTGTGCGTGTGTGTGTGTCAGTGTGTGTGTTTTTCTTGCACCAGCTGATAGGAGTGTTTTACTTTTATCTGATATCCAAGGGATGTGTGTCGTGATTCACAGGAAACGGGAAGTGCATTGAAATTCCATTTCTAGCTGTGTGGGGACCATTTTTCTAGAATATTAGTGTGTGTTTCACAGACTGTTCTTCTAGAATATTAGTGTGTGTTTCACTGACTGTTCTTCTAGAATATTAGTGTGTGTTTCACTGACTGTTCTTCTAGAATATTAGTGTGTGTTTCACTGACTGTTCTTCTAGAATATTAGTGTGTTTCACTGACTGTTCTTCTAGAATATTAGTGTGTGTTTCACTGACTGTTCTTCTAGAATATTAGTGTGTGTTTCACTGACTGTTCTTCTAGAATATTAGTGTGTGTTTCACTGATTGTTCTTCTAGAATATTAGTGTGTGTTTCATAGACTGTTCTTCTAGAATATTAGTGTGTGTTTCACTGACTGATCTTCTAGAATATTAGTGTGTGTTTCACTGACTCTTCTAGAACATTAGTGTGTGTTTGACTGACAGTTTTTCTAGAACATTAGTGTGTTTGACTGACAGTTTTTCTAGAACATTAGTGTGTGTATCACTGACTATTCTTCTAAAATATTAGTGTGTGTTTCACTGACAGTTATTTTATAATATTAATGTGTGTTTCACTGACTGTTCTTTTAGAATATTAGTGTGTCTCACTGACTGTTCTTCTAGAATATTAGTGTGTTTCACTGACTGTTTTTTCTAGAATATTAGTGTGTGTTTCACTGACTGTTCTTCTAGAATATTAGTGTGTGTTTCATTGACTGTTCTTCTAGAATATTGTGTGTTTCACTGACTGTTTTTCTAGAATACTAGTGTGTGTTTCACTGACTGTTTTTTCTAGAATATTAGTGTGTGTTTCACTGACTGTTCTTCTAGAACATTGTGTGTTTCACTGACTGTTCTTCTAGAATAGTAGTGTGTGTTTCACTGACTGTTCTTCTAGAATAGTAGTGTGTGTTTCACTGACTGTTCTTCTAGAATATTAGTGTGTGTTTCACTGACTGTTCTTCTAGAATATTAGTGTGTGTTTCACTGACTGTTCTTCTAGAATATTAGTGTGTGTTTCACGGACTGTTCTTCTAGAATATTAGTGTGTGTTTCACTGACTGTTCTTCTAGAATATTAGTGTGTGTTTCACTGACTGTTCTTCTAGAATATTAGTGTGTGTTTCACTGACTGTTCTTCTAGAATATTAGTGTGTGTTTCACTGACTGTTCTTCTAGAATATTAGTGTGTGTTTCACTGACTGTTCTTCTAGAATATTAGTGTGTGTTTCACTGACTGTTCTTCTAGAATATTAGTGTGTGTTTCACTGACTGTTCTTCTAGAATGTTAGTGTCACACCTGTCAGACTAACACCCGCAAAACTCATCCCTGAAACGAGCAAAGCTATCTTTATTCTTCCAACCTGCTGCTCTTCATCTACTATTGTGATGCTCCTTTTAGCTCAGTGTGACCTATGACCTCACCTGATAAGATGACTCTGGGTTTCATTCAGAACTTCCAAAGTATTTCTGGCTGCTGGATGACTCAAGCAGGTCCAACCCTTTTTCTTCAAAGAAGCAATGACTCACACACTTGCGTACGGGACACTTCATTAGGTACACGCGTCATGCTCATATCGTGCTTGGTGACAAGAGAGAGTACGAGTACACTAAGTACTAACATTACTTTACACTAATGCATTCCAGCATTTCTCCTGCATAAAAGCAGGATTGTTCGGGCTCAGGTGTGTTTTTTTTGCAATCTTTATTGTTGCTAAAGGAAGTCGTTGTTTGGCTTTACATGGCCGTCATTCAAGCTGTTTGGGTTGGTTTTCTCTTTTTTTAAATTTATTATTTATTTTTGTTTCAGTTCAATGTTTCCTCATCATATTTGTACCTATTTTTTTCCAATCATATTTTATTTATTTATTTTGTACATATTTGTTATATTTATACATAGTTATTGATATATTTTTATTTATGTTTCAATTGCATTGAATCAACTTGTGATTTAATGATGTTGTTAATGTTTTAAGTGTTCATTGTATTTTTACTTAACCTCAAAAAGTTACAGGATTTCAGCAACATTTGAAAAACAAAATGATGTTTCGACATTTTACAGGTTTTATAGCACACATAACTTAACAGTAGACACGAGAAGCACATACTTGGAGCTCATTATTGTCCAATTAACACACTCCTCTAATTCATTATAACTAATGATATCAATGATTAATTATAATTGCAGAAAGAAACCACACCAAAGGCTTCCTTATTGTCAGCTCACATTCTCCGTGTATGTTTTACACTTGAAAACATTTAGCCTCGCACGTTAAGAGCATTTATGAACTGTTGCAAGCCATCCATAGCGCTCATTTTATTGCTAAATGAGAGACTACAATATTAGTGTGTTTCACTAACTGTTCTTCTAGAATATTAGTGTGTGTTTCACTGACTGTTCTTCTAGATTATTAGTGTGTTTCACTAACTGTTCTTCTAGAATATTAGTGTGTTTCACTAACTGTTCTTCTAGAATATTAGTGTGTGTTTCACTGACTGTTCTTCTAGAATATTAGTGTGTGTTTCACTAACTGTTCTTCGAGAATATTAGTGTGTGTTTCACTGACTGTTGTTCTAGAATATTAGTGTGTGTTTCACTGACTGTTCTTCTAGAACATTAGTGTGTGTTTCACTGACTCTTCTAGAACATTAGTGTGTGTTTGACTGACAGTTTTTCTAGAACATTAGTGTGTGTATCACTGACTATTCTTCTAGAATATTAGTGTGTGTTTCACTGACAGTTATTTTATAATATTAATGTGTGTTTCACTGACTGTTCTTCTAGAATATTAGTGTGTCTCACTGACTGTTCTTCTAGAATATTAGCGTGTGTCTCACCGACTGTTCTTCTAGAATATTAGTGTGTGTTTCACTGACTGTTCTTCTAGAATATTAGTGTGTCTCACTGACTGTTCTTCTAGAATATTAGCGTGTGTCTCACCGACTGTTCTTCTAGAATATTAGTGTGTGTTTCACTGACTGTTCTTCTAGAATATTAGTGTGTGTCTCACTGACTGTTCTTCTAGAATATTAGTGTGTTTCACTAACTGTTCTTCTAGAATATTAGGGTATGTTTCACTGACTGTTCTTCTAGAATATTAGTGTATGTTTCACTGACTGTTCTTCTAGAATATTAGTGTGTGTTTCACTAACTGTTCTTCGAGAATATTAGTGTGTGTTTCACTGACTGTTGTTCTAGAATATTAGTGTGTGTTTCACTGACTGTTCTTCTAGAACATTAGTGTGTGTTTCACTGACTCTTCTAGAACATTAGTGTGTGTTTGACTGACAGTTTTTCTAGAACATTAGTGTGTGTATCACTGACTATTCTTCTAGAATATTAGTGTGTGTTTCACTGACAGTTATTTTATAATATTAATGTGTGTTTCACTGACTGTTCTTCTAGAATATTAGTGTGTCTCACTGACTGTTCTTCTAGAATATTAGCGTGTGTCTCACCGACTGTTCTTCTAGAATATTAGTGTGTGTTTCACTGACTGTTCTTCTAGAATATTAGTGTGTCTCACTGACTGTTCTTCTAGAATATTAGCGTGTGTCTCACCGACTGTTCTTCTAGAATATTAGTGTGTGTTTCACTGACAGTTCTTCTAGAATATTAGTGTGTGTCTCACTGACTGTTCTTCTAGAATATTAGTGTGTTTCACTAACTGTTCTTCTAGAATATTAGGGTATGTTTCACTGACTGTTCTTCTAGAATATTAGTGTATGTTTCACTGACTGTTCTTCTAGAATATTAGTGTGTGTTTCACTAACTGTTCTTCGAGAATGTTAGTGTGTGTTTCACTGACTGTTCTAGAATATTAGTGTGTGTTTCACTGACTGTTCTTCTAGAACATTAGTGTGTGTTTCACTGACTCTTCTAGAACATTAGTGTGTGTTTGACTGACAGTTTTTCTAGAACATTAGTGTGTGTATCACTGACTATTCTTCTAGAATATTAGTGTGTGTTTCACTGACAGTTATTTTATAATATTAATGTGTGTTTCACTGACTGTTCTTCTAGAATATTAGTGTGTCTCACTGACTGTTCTTCTAGAATATTAGCGTGTGTCTCACCGACTGTTCTTCTAGAATATTAGTGTGTGTTTCACTGACTGTTCTTCTAGAATATTAGTGTGTCTCACTGACTGTTCTTCTAGAATATTAGCGTGTGTCTCAGCGACTGTTCTTCTAGAATATTAGTGTGTGTTTCACTGACTGTTCTTCTAGAATATTAGTGTGTGTTTACTGACTGTTCTCCTAGAAAATTAGTGTGTGTCATTGACTGTTCTTCTAGAATATTAGTGTGTTTCACTGACTGTTCTCCTAGAAAATTAGTGTGTGTCTCATTGACTGTTCTTCTAGAATATTAGTGTGTGTTTCACTGACTGTTCTTCTACAAAATTAGTGTGTGTTTCACTGACTGTTCTTCTAGAATATTATTGTGTGTCTCATTGACTGTTCTTCTAGAATATTAGTGTGTGTTTCACTGACGATGAAATATTATCATTATACTTCAACATCTCTAACAATGAAAATATGTTATTAATTGTCTATGAATGAATAACTATATGAAAATAAACTAGGAAGTGAATGTTTTTTTACTAGATTACCCAGAAGGCTCAGCGCTGTAGACGGGAACAGGAAGTAGGTCTGAGCTACAATTGCGTGTTTTGATCACTAAATAGTTGAAGTATTGTTGTTGTTGTTGCTGCTTCGTCTGCAGAAGAAAACAAAGATAAGTCACTTTTGGTCAGCTTGAATTCTTCTGATGGCAGCGTGTCAGAGAAAAAGAAAGTGAAGGGGCGGGTGTTGTTGTCACAGGCCATCATGTTGTGTTGCTTCATCCCGATAAATCCTTTTGTGTGTGTCCACCCACTCTGTCCCCCTGGGAACGCTGTCCGGATGCGAGCTTCCTGTGTGCGCCGCAGCCTCTCAGCCTGGCACACACGCTTTTATGCCACCCGCTTTTCTTTGACTCCGCTGTGCCGACACAAAACTATTGTTCTCCCGGTGCATGTGCCCGTTGACACAACAACAACACGGCAAAAAACGGGATTCTTGTGCTTTTTCGCACGCCAGCAGCATTTTGCAGCAGTTGGCGAGGTGGCGCGCACGCCAGGCCAGCAGGTGGCGATGTCACGTTGTAAAGAAACACCACATGGATGCACTCTGGCTGCCGCGGTAGTGCCGTGGTAGCTTAGCAGCGAACTTGCTCAGTGACGTTCCCCTCCAGTCCCGTAGGGGGCAATAGAGCTTGTCCCTTTGCCACTTTGTCCAGCCCAGACAGTCGACGCTTCATCGTAGCCTAGCAACACCACTCCCATCCTCTAGATGGCAGCATCGCTTGTTACTTTAGAAAAACGCTGAACTAGAAGTTGGATTAGCTAGGTTACGTCTGACTTGTTTAGATGATATTAGATTAGATTATATTAGATTCAATTGATGGATATGTTAAGGTTAGGTGAGGTTAGTTTAGATTAGATATGATGGAAGGATAGATTAGTTTAGATAGGATAGATTAAATGAATGGATATTTTAAAATTAGATTAGATAGGATAAGAAAGAAATACACTCTATACATTGCTAATGTGGTAAATGACTATTCTAGCTGCAAATGTCTGCTTTTTGGTGCAATATCTACATAGGTGTCTAGAGGCCCATTTCCAGCAACTATCACTCCAGTGTTCTAATGGTACAATGTGTTTGCTCATTGGCTCAGAAGGCAAATTGATGATTAGAAAACCCTTGTGCAATCATGTTCACACATCTGAAAACACTTTAGCTCGTTACAGAAGCTACAAAACTGACCTTCCTTTGAGCAGGTTGAGTTTCTGGAGCATCACATTTGTGGGGTCAATTAAACGCTCAAAATGGCCAGAAAAAGAGAACTTTCATCTGAAACTCGACAGTCTATTCTTGTTCTTAGAAATGAAGGCTATTCCACTAAATGGTTTGGGTGACCTCAAACTTTTGAACAGTAGTGTGTATGTATATATATATATATATATATATATATATATATATATATATATATATATATATATATATATATATATATATATATATATATATATATATATATATATATATATATATACGTATATACAGACTGAAATGTGTGATTGGTGTAAAAGTGGTTAGTCGGGTTAAAAAACAACATGTTGGTCAAACATTAAAGCCAAGCTGCTCTTTGCTCTCACACGTTCTCACTGATTGACCAACTTCAGTGTCCTCCTGCTGGTTCTCTTCTCTTCTTCTCCTCTCCTACTCCTGCCTGTTCTCTTCTCTTCTTCTCCTCTCCTACTCCTGCCTGTTCTCTTCTCTTCTTCTCCTCTCCTACTCCTGCCGGTTCTCTTCTCTTCTTCTCCTCTCCTACTCCTGCCTGTTCTCTTCTCTTCTTCTCCTCTCCTACTCCTGCCTGTTCTCTTCTCTTCTTCTCCTCTCCTACTCCTGCCTGTTCTCTTCTCTTCTTCTCCTCTCCTACTCCTGCCTGTTCTCTTCTCTTCTTCTCCTCTCCTACTCCTGCCTGTTCTCTTCTTCTCCTCTCCTACTCCTGCCTGTTCTCTTCTCTTCTTCTCCTCTCCTACTCCTGCCTGTTCTCTTCTCTTCTTCTCCTCTCCTACTCCTGCCGTTTCTCTTCTCTTCTTCTCCTCTCCTACTCCTTCTTCATCTCTCCTCCTCCTTCTTCTCCTCTCCTACTCCTTCTTCATCTCTCCTCCTCCTTCTTCTCCTCTCCTACTCCTGCTTCTCCTCTCAGATGGAAAGATGGCACCACAAAACAGCCAAATCCTCAGTTTTTCTCATCCCAGGCGGTGGGCGGCTGACGTAGTTGCTGGCCCTCAGAAGCACACACACACACACACACACACACACACACACACACACACACACACACACACACACACACACACACACACACACACACACACACACACACACACACACACACAGTAATTGACAACATGTGTGTGTGCTTGCTACACACAGTAGAAGCAAAACACACTTTTTTTGTGTGTGTTAATTTGTGTGGGAAATGAAGCAGCAGTTTGCTTGGTGCTGCTGGTTCTGTCTTTCATAACTGGGTCGGGGTGAGTCCAGAACGCAGAGTCATTCACACGCTTTGTGCTTGCCACCAATTCTTTGGGAGAAAGTATGCACTTTGGGAGCGTGCCAGTAGGGGGCTTGTAGTATGACCTCATTATGACGTCACGATTCTGACGGTTCTCACCTCGTTAGAAGACCGTGATGTCACGGTTCTGACCTCGTTAGAAGATAGTGATGTCACGGTTCTGACCTCGTTAGAAGATAGTGATGTCACGGTTCTGACCTCGTTAGAAGACCGTGATGTCACGGTTCTGACCTCGTTAGAAGACCGTGATGTCACGGTTCTGACCTCGTTAGAAGATAGTGATGTCACGGTTCTGACCTCGTTAGAAGATAGTGATGTCACGGTTCTGACCTCGTTAGAAGACCGTGATGTCACGGTTCTGACCTCGTTAGAAGACCGTGATGTCACGGTTCTGACCTCGTTAGAAGATAGTGATGTCACGGTTCTGACCTCGTTAGAAGACCGTGATGTCACGGTTCTGAGCTCGTTAGAAGACCGTGATGTCACGGTTCTGACCTCGTTAGAAGACCGTGATGTCACGGTTCTGAGCTCGTTAGAAGACCGTGATGTCACCGTTCTGACCTCGTTAGAAGACCGTGATGTCACCGTTCTGACCTCGTTAGAAGACCGTGATGTCACGGTTCTGACCTCGTTAGAAGACCGTGATGTCACGGTTCCAACATCACTGACCACTCCATCCCCAAATAAGTTGTGTTCGTGATGCGTTCACTGACCCGTCCCTCCCCAAATAAGTTGTGTCCGTGCTGCGTTCACTGACTACTCCCTCCCCAAATAAGTTGTGTTCGTGATGCGTTCACTGACCCGTCCCTCCCGCAATAAGTTGTGTTCATGATGCATTTACTGACCCATCCTCCCTAAATAAGTTGTGTTCATGATGCATTTACTGACTTGTCCTCCCTAAATAAGTTGTGTTCGTGATGCGTTCACTGACCCGTCCCTCCCGCAATAAGTTGTGTTCGTGATGAGTTCACTGACCACTCCCTCCCCAGATAAGTTGTTTGTGATGCGTTCACTGACCACTCCCTCCCTAAATAAGTTGTCCATGATGCGTTCACTGACCCGTCTTTCCCTAAATAAGTTGTTTGTGATGCGTTCACTGACCCGTAGCTCCCTAAATAAGTTGTGTTCGTGATGCGTTCACTGACCACTCCCTTCCTAAATAAATTGTGTTTGTGATGCGTTCACTGACCACTCCCTCCCCAGATAAATTGTGTACATGATGCGTTTACTGACCACTCCCTCCCTAAATAAGTTGTGTCCATGATGTGTTCACTGACCCTTCCTTCCCTAAATAAGTTGTGCTCGTGATGCGTTCACCGACCCATCCTTCCCTAAATTTTTTGTGTTCGTGATGCGTTCACTGACCACTCCCTCCCAAAAAGTTGTTTGTGATGCGTTCACTGACCCGTCGCTCCCTAAATAAGTTGTGTTCGTGATGTGTTCACTGACCACTCCCTTCCTAAATAAGTTGTGTTTGTGATGCGTTCACTGACCACTCCCTTCCCAGATAAATTGTGTACATGATGCGTTCACTGGCCACTCCCTCCCTAAATAAGTTGTGTCCATGATGCGTTCACTGACCCATCTTTCCCTAAATAAGTTGTGTTTGTGATGCGTTCACTGACCCGTCCCTCCCTAAATAAGTTGTGTCCATGATGCGTTCACTGACCCATCTTTCCCTAAATAAGTTGTGTTCGTGATGCGTTCACTGACCCGTCTTTCCCTAAATAAGTTGTGTTCGTGATGTGTTCACTGACCCGTCTTTCCCTAAATAAGTTGTGTTCGTGATGCGTTCACTGACCCGTAGCTCCCTAAATAAGTTGTGTTCGTGATGCGTTCACTGACCACAGCCTTCCTAAATAAATTGTGTTTGTGATGCGTTCACTGACCACTCCCTCCCTTAATAAGTTGTCCATGATGCGTTCACTGACCCGTCTTTCCCTAAATAAGTTGTGTTCGTGATGCGTTCACTGACCCGTAGCTCCCTAAATAAGTTGTGTTCGTGATGCGTTCACTGACCACTCCCTTCCTAAATAAATTGTGTTTGTGATGCGTTCACTGACCACTCCCTCCCTAAATAAGTTGTGTTCATGATGCGTTCACTGACCACCCCCTCCCTAAATAAGTTGTGTCCGTGATGCGTTCACTGACCCGTCTTTCCCTAAATAAGTTGTGTTCGTGATGCGTTCACTGACCCGTAGCTCCCTAAATAAGTTGTGTTCGTGATGCGTTCACTGACCACTCCTTTCCTAAATAAATTGTGTTTGTGATGCGTTCACTGACCACTCCCTCCCCAGATAAATTGTGTACATGATGCGTTCACTGACCACTCCCTCCCCAGATAAATTGTGTACATGATGCGTTTACTGACCACTCCCTCCCCAGATCAATTGTTTACATGATGCGTTCACTGACCACTCCCTCCCTAAATAAGTTGTGTTCGTGATGCGTTCAGCGACCCCGTCCCTCCCTAAATAAGTCGTGTTCGTGATGCGTTCACTGACCACTCCCTCCCAAAAAAGTTGTTTGTGATGCGTTCACTGACCCATCTCTCCCTAAATATGTTGTGTTCATGATGCGTTCACTGACCACTCCCTCCCTAAATACGTTGTGTCCATGATGCATTGACTGACCACTCCCTCCCCAGATAAGTTGTGTACATGATGCGTTCACTGACCACTCCCTCCCTAAATAAGTTGTGTTCGTGATGCGTTCACCGACCTGTCCTTCCCTAAATTTGTTGTGTTCGTGATGCGTTCACTGAC
>NC_084732.1:9307891-9322891 GCF_033978785.1 Entelurus aequoreus | reverse complement strand
ATCGATTAATCGAAGTAATAATCGACAGATTAATCGGTTATCAGATTAATCGTTAGTTGCAGCCCTACTTTACATCATACTTTACAATCCTCACAAAGGCTGAACAACTTTTCATGTCTTTCCAGGCTAGAGGCGTGATTTATAATCGAGAATTAACTTTCACCAACTCGGAGGCGACGCAGCAGCTCAATATGACAATATAGTGCATCTCTCTAAAAGTAGTTCCTCTGCGTTAGCCCTTATAATAACAATATCGCTAATACTTTTCAATATTCAGGTCACGACATGTAAATGGAGTCTTGTTGGCGCTTTTTGGATGTTTTTTTTTTTTTTAGAGGGCTTTATGGACTCTGTGATTTTTGAGGGTTTGAGTGTCAGTTTGCTTAAATACGTCAAAAAGCTCAATACAAATTTGGACAAAACTTTCCGGAAATGTCCGAGATGAAACGAGTAAGCTAGTATTTTTGGGTCCATCTGGGATTTCTGCTACATTATCTTACGTTTACGTTACGAGACTCAACTTCTGCATGCCAGCATCCCTACCTCCGCCCGCAGGTACGAAGATAGTAGCTGACTGACAAGAGGGTTCACTCAGTTTAAAAATTAAAAAAATGTACCGTATTTCCTCGAATTGCCGCCGGGAACATAGTATTCGCCTGCCTAGAGTTACAGCCGGGTCAAACTCGTTTCGCAAAATAATTACCATCGAGACAGAGAGACTTTTAAAACTGAAGAAAGATAAGGAAGACTTCTATAGGAGCTGCGCATGGACTCATTTATACCTAAAGGTAAGACCATAATAACGTTTTTTTTTTATTAAATGTGATTTTCATAAGGTAAGCGCCGGAGTGAGAAGAGGTTTTAAAATAATTAGCGCATGCCTGCCCATCCCGCATGCTTTTGGTAAACGCAGGAGTGAGAAGAGGTTTTTAATTAATTAGCGCCCCGGCGGCTATTCAAGGAAATACGGTATTTGATTAAAAGTTCAACATTCCAGTGGTGTGAAGGCCTCCCAAGCGTGTTTGTTGAGCGACGCCAGCAGGTATTTGTCAGCTTCAGCCTGCTTCCCGTCTGTCCGCTCGGCCCTTCGCCGCTTTACCCTTCGCCTAACGAGCGCCTGTTTAACGTTAAAGAGGCCTAATGAAGGGCCCGAGGCCCCCAGGAAGTTGGACTTTAAGGCCCGATGGACGTTTTTGTAAGCGGAACACCTGCTGTGTTTTTGTCCTGCAGCCTTCTGTTTGATGCACACTTCCCGCCTCTCAAGTGCCAATCAAGAATATAATACATTAATTATGGGCCTGCTTCATTGCAAGCAGCCCATATTGTTATTGCTCATACTTCAAACTTTATCATTCTTGCTCCGCACACGTCTCTCTTACACTTAATGCGAGACGAACCGGCCAACGAACCCCCACATATGTTATACCCTCGGAAAGGGGCTGTTCGCGCCGATGGCGGTACTTTAAATTGGGACCATTTCCTGTTACCGTGGAAACGCTATTCACAAATAAACGAAAAAAATGGGCCGCTAGAATGGGTACCTTTTTATAATGCCGGATATTAAACGGTGGAAATAATGCATACATGAAACAGTGAAAATAATGCGTACATGAAACAGTGAAAATAATGCATACATGAAACAGTGAAAGTGATGCGTACATGAAACAGTGAAAATAATGCATACATGAAACTGTGAAAATAATGCATACATGAAACAGTGAAAGTGATGTATACATGAAACAGTGAAAATAATGCATACATGAAACAGTGAAAATGATGCATACATGAAACAGTGAAAGTGATGCATACATGAAACAGTGAAAGTGATGCATACATGAAACAGTGAAAGTGATGCATACATGAAACAGTGAAAATAATGCATACATGAAACTGTGAAAATAATGCATAAATGAAACAGTGAAAATAATGCATACATGAAACAGTGAAAATAATGCATACATGAAAGAGTGAAAGTGATGTCATTTCCATCTATTTGATCTGGTTTTGTGTGTGTTTTGTCCAGGGAAACCAACATTCCGCTCATCGCCCTGGGTCTGAAGGAGACCAAAGAAGTCGACTTTTCGATGCCTTTCAAGGTGCGAACACACTAAACTAACTAGAAATACTCTGGAACTCAAAGAATATTTCAATATTTTGCTATGATATCTGCTTGAAGGCTTGAATTCAATGGCAAAAGAGCCCTGCTGTGAATTAGCATGCTAGTTTAGCATGTCCAATGCTAACACAAATGCAGATATTGTGTCTATTATTATTCTCAAACATCTAAAAGAATCAGAACTTCCTGACAAGGGCCCCACACTGAAAAATAAAAGCATGCGGGGGCCATTTTGATATTTTTCCATTTTCAAAACCAATAGGGCACCCTGTTTGAAAATCTTAAAAATACTGTAAGTCATATATTATTATTTATTTTTTTAGCACTTAAGTTTCTAGATCAACTTCAGGTCTATCTGTTGATATAAAGTTAAATATAAAAACATTTGTTATTGTTTAATGCCCTTTTTGTGAAAGAAAATACAGGTTTTTTTTTATGGCAAACACACAAAATATGCAAGTTTTCCCCCAAAAGAAAAATGTCAAAGTGTAATATTTGATGTGAAGTAATTGAAGCCTTAAATAAGTCAATAATCTATCTGTCCATTAGTTTAAATTGTTTTTATTTTTGTAATGTTTTTTTAATTTGTTTTTTTGCCCTTTTTGTCAAAGAAAAGTTTTTTTTTTTAACGGCAAACATAAAATGTGCAATATTTTCCCCAAAATATTTTTTTTTACTTTTTTTTTATGGCAAACACACAAAATATGCAAGTTTTCCCCCAAAGAAAAATGTCAAAGTGTAATATATGATGTGAATTAATTGAAGCCTTAAATAAGTCAATAATCTATCTGTCCATTAGTTTAAATTGTTTTTATTTTTTTAATGTTTTTTTAATTTGTTTTTTGTGCCATTTTTGTCAAAGAAAACTTTTTTTTTTAACGGCAAACATAAAATGTGCAATATTTTCCCAAAAATATAGTTTTTTATAGTTTTTTTTTTATGGCAAACACAAAATATGCAAGTTTTCCCCCAAAGAAAAATGTCAAAGTGTAATATATGATGTGAATTAATTGAAGCCTTAAATAAGTCAATAATCTATCTGTCCATTAGTTTAAATTGTTTTTATTTTTTTAATGTTTTTTTAATTTGTTTTTTGTGCCATTTTTGTCAAAGAAAACTTTTTTTTTTAACGGCAAACATAAAATGTGCAATATTTTCCCAAAAATATAGTTTTTTATAGTTTTTTTTTTATGGCAAACACAAAATATGCAAGTTTTCCCCCAAAGAAAAATGTCAAAGTGTAATATATGATGTGAATTAATTGAAGCCTTAAATAAGTCAATAATCTATCTGTCCATTAGTTTAAATTGTTTTTATTTTTGTAATGTTTTTTTAATTTGTTTTTTTGCCCTTTTTGTCAAAGAAAAGTTTTTTTTTTTAACGGCAAACATAAAATGTGCAATATTTTCCCCAAAATATTTTTTTTTACTTTTTTTTTATGGCAAACACACAAAATATGCAAGTTTTCCCCCAAAGAAAAATGTCAAAGTGTAATATATGATGCAAATTAATTGAAGCCTTAAATAAGTCAATAATCTATCTGTCCATTAGTTTAAATTGTTTTTATTTTTTTAATGTTTTTTTAATTTGTTTTTTGTGCCCTTTTTGTCAAAGAAAACTTTTTTTTTTTAACGGCAAACATAAAATATGCAATATTTTCCCAAAAATATATTTTTTACAGTTTTTTTTTATTATGGCAAACACACAAAATATGCAAGTTTTCCCCCAAAGAAAAATGTCAAAGTGTAATATATGATGTGAAGTAATTGAAGCCGTAAATAAGTCAATAATCCATAACAAAATTTATTTAAATTCATTATTATTTTTTAAGTAATGACAGTTTTAAGAAAACAATCCCACAAACATGTTTGGGAATGCAAATGTTAAAATAAATCATACATTCCTTTTTTTTTTTAACACTTAAGTCTCTAGATCAACTTCAGATCTATTTGTTCATTAGTTTAGATTGTTTTCATTTTTTCTAAATGTTTTTTATTTTATTTTTTTGCCCTTTTTTTATTTTTTATTTTTTTTTAAAGATAACTTTTTTAATTTTTTTTACAGCAAACATAAAATGTACAATTTTTCCCCAAAAATATTTTTACAGTTTTTGTATGGCAAACACACAAAATATGCAATATTTTCCTCAAAGAAAAATGTCAAAGTCTAATATATGATGTGAATTAATTGAAGCCGTAAATAAGTCAATAATCCATAACAAAATTGATTCAAATTCATTATTATTTTTTAAGTAATGACAGTTTTAAGAAAACAATCCCACAAACATGTTTGGGAATCCAAATGTTAAAATAAATCATACATTCCTTTTTTTTTAACACTTAAGTCTCTAGATCAACTTCAGATCTATTTGTCCATTAGTTTAGATTGTTTTCATTTTTTCAAAATGTTTTTTATTTTATTATTTTGCCCTTTTTTTTTTTTTAAAGAGAACTTTTTTTAAATTTTTTACAGCAAACATAAAATGTGCAATTTTTTCCCAAAATTATTTTTACAGTTTTTGTATGGCAAACACACAAAATATGCAATATTTTCATCAAAGAAAAATGTCAAAGTGTAATATTTGACATGATGTAATTGGAGCCTTGAATATGTCATTATTATTTTAGCATCGACAGTTTTAAAAAAAATCCCACTAAAATTCTCAAGGATCCAAAAGGGCCCTTTCATTTTTGGTAAAAATAAATTTTTAATTTTTTTTAACTTTTATTGCCTAATTTTTTAAAATCAACTTCAGATCTACCAGTCGATTATACGTTCTTGTTATTTGTCAACATACAAATCATGCAACATTTCCCCAGAAAATATTTCCAAGTGTAATATTTGATGTGAAATAATTGGAGCCTTAAATAAGTTAATAATTCATTACAACGTTGATTTTGATTCATTATTATTTTTTAAGTAATGACAGTTTTAAGAAAAAAAATCCCACCAAAATGTTTGGGCATTCAAATGTTAAGTCTTTACATCAGATCTATCTGTCCATTAGTTTAGATGTTTTTATTATTGTTTCAATGTTTTTTTTAATTAGTTTGTTGTGCCCTTTTTATCAAAGAAAAATGTGTACTTTTTTTATTTTTTTTTTACGGCAAACACATAAAATTTGCGAAATTTTCCCTCAAAATTTCAAAGTGTAATATTTGATGTAAAGTAATTGGAGCCTTGATTCATTATTCTTTTTTGAGCAATGACAGTTTTCAAAAGTAAAAAAATCCCACTAAAATTCTCAAGAATCCAAAAGGGCCCATTTCATATGTGGTAAAAGTAAATTACAATTAGGGCTGCAACTAACGATTAATTTGATAATCGATTAATCTGTCGATTATTACTTCGATTAATCGATTAATAATCAGATAAAAGAGACAAACTACATTTCTATCCTTTCCAGTATTTTATTGAGAAAAAAAAAAAAACAGCATACTGGCACCATACTTATTTTGATTATTGTTTCTCAGCTGTTTGTACATGTTGCAGTTTATAAATAAAGGTTTATTTAAAAAAAATTAAAAAAAAAAAAAAAAAAATTTTTTTTTTTTATAAGCCTCTGTTATTATTATTATAGAGGTTTATTTGAAATAGGGACAGATACAAAAACATAGACATCTGAAACAGTTATCCGATGCATGCATCACAGTGTTTGTAGCCAAAGCTAATTTACAACACTTGTCCCCAACAACAACAACAACAACAACAACATAGATCCAACATCATTAAAATAGGAAAATAAAAAATAGAGTGAGTTGATAATAATGATAATAGTAATAACACAGACAAAGTGCAAACTAGATAAAAGCATGCGCAAAGCATAGATCCAACGAATCGATGACTAAATTAATCGGCAACTATTTTTATAATCGATTTAATCGATTAGTTGTTGCAGCCCTAATTACAATATTTATTGTTTTACTTTCTTGCTTAATTTTTAAAATCAACTTCAGATCTACCAGTCAATTATACGTTGTTGTTATTTTTTTGTTTGTTTTATGCCCTATTTGTGGTAGAAAACTTCATTTTTCATGGCCGACATACAAAACATGCAACATTTTACCCCAAAAAATATTTCAAAGTGTAATATTTGATGTGAAGTAATTGTAACCTTAAATAGATTAATAATTCACAATAACAACATTGATTTTGATTCATTATTATTTTTTGGAGAAATTACAGTTTTAAAGGAGAAAAACAACTTTTTGCTGTTACAAGAAGAGATATTTCATCTTGTTTGTTCCTAAACAGGATTACATTGTTCTGCATTACAAGCAAGATGGCAGCAAGAAGAGATATTTCATCTTGTTTGTTCCTAAACAGGATTACATTGTTCTGCATTACAACCAAGAAGAGATATTTCATCTTGTTTGTTCCTAACAGGATTACATTGTTCTGCATTACAAGCAAGATGGCAGCAAGAAGAGATATTTCATCTTGTTTCTTCCCAACAGGATTACATTGTTCTGCATTACAAGCAAGATGGCAGCAAGAAGAGATATTTCATCTTGTTTGTTCCTAAACAGGATTACATTGTCCTGCATTACAACCAAGAAGAGATATTTCATCTTGTTTGTTCCTAACAGGATTACATTGTTCTGCATTACAAGCAAGATGGCAGCAAGAAGAGATATTTCATCTTGTTTCTTCCCAACAGGATTACATTGTTCTGCATTACAAGCAAGATGGCAGCAAGAAGAGATATTTCATCTTGTTTGTTCCTAAACAGGATTACATTGTTCTGCATTACAACCAAGAAGAGATATTTCATCTTGTTTGTTCCTAACAGGATTACATTGTTCTGCATTACAAGCAAGATGGCAGCAAGAAGAGATATTTCATCTTGTTTGTTCCTAACAGGATTACATTGTTCTGCATTACAAGCAAGATGGCAGCAGCTTCGAGAACGAGATCGCCGACCTGATGGACCTGCGGCAGGTTGGTGGCGTCCATGTTCTGCCTCACCATTTTTGCACCAGTCTTTCCTTTGATGGATCAGCTGCTGTGTGACGTGCAGGCCTGCAGGACGCCAAGTCGCACGGAGGTGGGGGTGGAGCTTCTGGCCAACTACTTCAACCATCTTCCTCTGATGGAGAGTCGCTTCTTCTCACCCACGCATCACACTGGCCTCTTCTTCACCTGGTAATGATCCTCACTTCTTCTTCTTCACCTGGTAATGCTCCTCACTTCTTCTTCTTCACCTGGTAATGATCCTCACTTCTTCTTCTTCACCTGGTAATGATCCTCACTTCTTCTTCTTCACCTGGTAATGCTCCTCACTTCTTCTTCTTCACCTGGTAATGCTCCTCACTACTTCTTCTTCACCTGGTAATGATCCTCACTACTTCTTCTTCTGGCCTCTTCTTCACCTGGTAATGCTCCTCACTTCTTTTTCTTCTGGCCTCTTCTTCACCTGGTAATGCTCCTCACTTCTTCTTCTTCTTCTGGCCTCTTCTTCACCTGGTAATGCTCCTCACTACTTCTTCTTCACCTGGTAATGCTCCTCACTACTTCTTCTTCTGGCCTCTTCTTCACCTGGTAATGCTCCTCACTTCTTCTTCTTCTGGCCTCTTCTTCACCTGGTAATGCTCCTCACTTCTTCTTCTGGCCTCTTCTTCACCTGGTAATGCTCATCACTTCTTCTTCACCTGGTAATGCTCCTCACTACTTCTTCTTCTGGCCTCTTCTTCACCTGGTAATGCTCCTCACTTCTTCTTCTTCTGGCCTCTTCTTCACCTGGTAATGCTCCTCACTTCTTCTTCTTCTGGCCTCTTCTTCACCTGGTAATGCTCATCACTTCTTCTTCTTCACCTGGTAATGCTCCTCACTACTTCTTCTTCTGGCCTCTTCTTCACCTGGTAATGCTCCTCACTACTTCTTCTTCTGGCCTCTTCTTCACCTGGTAATGCTCATCAGTTCTTCTTCTTCACCTGGTAATGCTCCTCACTTCTTCTTCTTCTTCTGGCCTCTTCTTCACCTGGTAATGCTCCTCACTACTTCTTCTTCTTCTGGCCTCTTCTTCACCTGGTAATGCTCCTCACTACTTCTTCTTCACCTGGTAATGATCCTCACTACTTCTTCTTCTTCTGGCATCTTCTTCACCTGGTAATGCTCCTCACTTCTTCTTCTTCTGGCCTCTTCTTCACCTGGTAATGCTCCTCACTTCTTCTTCTTCTTCTGGCCTCTTCTTCACCTGGTAATGCTCCTCACTACTTCTTCTTCTTCTGGCCTCTTCTTCACCTGGTAATGCTCCTCACTTCTTCTTCTTCTTCTGGCCTCTTCTTCACCTGGTAATGCTCCTCACTTCTTCTTCTTCTGGCCTCTTTTTCACCTGGTAATGCTCCTCACTTCTTCTTCTTCTGGCCTCTTCTTCACCTGGTAATGCTCCTCACTACTTCTTCTTCTGGCCTCTTCTTCACCTGGTAATGCTCCTCACTACTTCTTCTTCTTCTGGCCTCTTCTTCACCTGGTAATGATCCTCACTACTTGTTCTTCTGGCCTCTTCTTCACCTGGTAATGCTCCTCACTTCTTCTTCTTCACCTGGTAATGCTCCTCACTACTTCTTCTTCTGGCCTCTTCTTCACCTGGTAATGCTCCTCACTACTTCTTCTTCTTCTGGCCTCTTCTTCACCTGGTAATGCTCCTCACTTCTTCTTCTTCTGGCCTCTTCTTCACCTGGTAATGCTCATCACTACTTCTTCACCTGGTAATGCTCCTCACTTCTTCTTCTTCTTCTGGCCTCTTCTTCACCTGGTAATGCTCCTCACTTCTTCTTCTTCACCTGGTAATGCTCCTCACTTCTTCTGGCCTCTTCTTGACCTGGTAATGCTCCTCACTTCTTCTGGCCTCTTCTTCACCTGGTAATGCTCCTCACTTCACTTCTCACTTGCCTAGTTTTCACAGCGGATCATAAGGCGCATTAAATGGGTCATATTATGTTATTTTTCTACATTTAAAAGACTTCCTGGTGGTCTACATAACATGGAATGGTGGATGTTGCATAGATGATGTTTTACTCATCATCTTCAAGACGCTTTTACGTGCCTGCACCACATTTCTGTAAATTGGCTTTTTACACCACATTACTCTTAATTGGCTTTTTACACCAAATTAATGTAAATTGTCTGTTTACCTCAATTTAGTGTAAATTCGCTTTTTACAGCAAATTACTGTAAATTGGCTTTTTACACCACATTAGTGTAAATTGGCTTTTTACACCAAATTTGTATAAATTTGCGTTTTACACCAAATTTCTGTAAATTGGCATTTACACCAAATTATTGTAAATTGGCTTTTTACACCAAATTTCTGTAAATTGGCATTTACACCAAATTATTATAAATTGGCTTTTTACACCACATTAGTGTAAATTTGCTTTTTACACCAGATTTATATACATTTGCGTTTTACACCAAATTACTGTTAATTGGCTTTTTACACCGAATTATTGTAAATTGGCTTTTTACACCAAATTAATGAAAATTGGCTTTTTACACCAAATTAATATAAATTGGCTTTTTACACCAATTTAGTGTAAATTGTCTTTTTACAGCAAATTACTGTAAGTTGGCTTTTTACTACAAACTTCTGTAAATTGGCTTTTTACACCACATTACTCTAAATTGGCTTCTTACACCAAATTTCAGCAAATTGTCTTTTTACACCAAATTAATGTAAATTGACTTTTTACACCAAATTTCTGTAAATTGGCTTTTTACACCAAATTTCTGTAAATTGACTTTTTTTTTTACACCAGATTACTCCAAATTGGCTTTTAACACCAAATTAACGTAATTTGGCTCTTTGCACCAATTTAGTGTGAATTGGCTTTTTACACCAAATTTATGTAAATTGACTTTTTTTACTCCAAATTACACTAAATTGGCTTTTTACACCAAATTTGTATAAATTGTCTTTTTACACCAAATTTGTATACATTTGCATTTTACACCAAATTACTGTAAATTGGCTTTTTACACCAAATGTGTATAAATTTGCGTTTTACACCACATTACTGTAGATTGGCTTTTTACACCAAATTAATGAAAATTGGCTTTTTACATCAAATTGATATAAATTGGCTTTTTACACCAATTTAGTGTAAATTGTCTTTTTACACCACATTACTCTAAATTGGCTTTTTACACCAAATTTTGGCAAATTGGCTTTTTACACCAAACTAATGTAAAATGGCTTTTTACACCAATTCAGTGTAAATTGGCTTTTTACACCAAATTTGTGTAAATTGAAATTTTTTACACCAAATTACTCCAAATTGGCTTTTTACACCAAATTTCTATAAATTGGCTTTTTACACCAATTTAGTGTAAATTGGCTTTTTATACCAATTTAGTGTAAATTGGCTTTTTACATCAAATTTATAAAAATGTAATTTTTTTCACCAAATGTGTAAATTGGCTTTTTACACATTACTCTAAATTGACTTTTTGCACCAAATTTTTGTAAATTGGCTTTTTACACCAAATTTTTGTAAATCAGCTTTTTACACCAAGTTTTTGTAAATTGACTTTTTTACACCAAATTACACTAAATTAGCTTTTACACCAAATTTGTGTAAATTGGCTTTTTAAACCAAATTTATGTAAATAGACTTTTTTTTACACCAAATTACTCCAAATTGGCTTTTTACACTAAATGACTCTAAATTAAAAAACACTTTTAACTGCAAAATTCTGGCGACTGAGCTGCTACTTTTTTTTACCGTAAAATCTCTGTTGCCTGTTTTCACAGTGCGTTACTGTAAATGTAAAAAGGTACCACTGGTGATGTTTTCCCAGTCAAATCTTGTGTACGGTGCAGCCATGCCAACATGCCATCCATGACGGAAAGAGGTCATTATGAATACGTTGTACGTTTCGGGGGCAATTGGAATGACACGACGGCCGCCCCTGCTTACGGCGCATGGTGTTATTAGGCTCAGTGTTGATTTTAGTGGAAAAAGTGAGAAGTAAAGCGTGTGTGGTGTCCCCGCAGGTACGACTCCTTCACAGGTGTTCCCGTGTGCCAACAAAACCTGTCCCTGGAAAAGGCCAGCATCCTCTTCAACATGGCCGCCCTCTACTCCCAAATGGGCACCCGCGGCGACCGGCAGACCTGGCCGGGCCTGAAGGAGGCCATCTCCGCCTTCCAGACGTCCGCAGGTACTCTCTGGCGCAGGTCCGCCTCCGGACCACGGCCCCTACTGACCGGCAGCTCTCGCGCAGGCATCCTGAACCACCTGAAGGAGACCTTCACGCACACGCCCAGCTACGACATGAGCCCTGCCATGCTGGCCATGCTCATCCGCATCATGCTGGCTCAGGCCCAGGAGTGTCTCTTCGAGCAGCTGGCTCTGCCCGGCGTCCGCAACGAGGTCCTCACGCTGCTCACGATGGCCCAGGAGGCCGCCAAGGTGAGTAAGGGGGGGCGTGGCCACCTCCAACCACACACACACACACTCACACGCTCCTCTCTCACCTGGCCAGGTGTCGGAGACCTACGACCACGTCCACCAGTCCATGATCCAGACGCCGGTCAAGGACAACGTGCCCTTCTTCTGGTCCACCATGTCTCAAGTCAAGACCAACCACTACCGCTCCATGGCGCACTACTTTGTGGCCTCCGCCCTCCTGGACCACCACGGTAAGACACGCAAATAGTATCAATCAATGTTTACTTATATAGTCCTGAACCAGCAGTGTCTCAAAGGGCTGCACAAGCCACAACCACACAAGTACTCTTTCAAACTTGTCAGACCAGTACAAGTTGACCCTGGTTTTACGTACAAAAGCGTCAGTTTTCCCGCAGAATCCAGTCCCCATGCGAGAAATTCCACTCAGTCTGCATATTTTTATTTTTTTTACAATGCAAAATAATCCTCCAAGGGCCCAAAGTGACAGCACTTTGATAAAGAAGGCGAGAAGCACAATTGAAAATTGGAGTCTCGAGTAAAAAGTAAAAATACTAACTTTTATATTTCATGTTGTTTCCTGCATGTCAAACTACCGTATTTTCCACAAGCCACACCCACTAAATTGTAGAATAAACAACATATTTTTCCGCGTATTAGCCGCAGATTGTGAAATGAGTTATATTTTATAAGTATTTCTTTACATACTTTATTTCCAAACGGTGCCAGCAACAAGGCAGTAAAACGGCGTATCAAACAAAACAGAAGTCATCGCCATGGACCCACTAGCTGCGCAAGCTAGCTCTCCAGTCAGCTAAACACACTCGATAACTCCACGCTGACGTCGTTGTCAGTCGATAATACTAATAACAGACTTGTAAACGTGTTAGCATATTAGCTTGATTACATTGCGATAGCACGTACAAATATGCATGAAAACACTCCTACAGACGTCACACACGGGACGGCTTAGTAAGTAGGAATTGTTTTAGTTATATTGTAAAACTCACTAACGTTGCTTTTTAAACCAAATTAGTGTAAATTGGCTTTTTACACCAAATTTCTGTAAATTGGCTTTTTACACCAAATTTGTGTAAATTGACTTTTTACAGCAAATTACTGTAAATGGGCTTTTTACACCACATTACTGTACATTGGCTTTTTACGCCAAATTTGTAAAAATTTGCGTTTTACGCCAAATTACTGTAAATTGGCTTTTTACACCAAACTTCTGTAAATTGGCTTTTTACACGAAATTACTCTAAATTGGCTTTTTACACCAAATTTGTGTACATTTTTTTTTTTACACCAAATTTGTGTAAATTGTTTTTTTTACACCAAATTTGTGTAAATTGGCTTTTTAAACCAAATTTGTGTAAATTGACTTTTTTACACCAAATTTGTGTAAATTGGCTTTTTACACCAAATTTGTGTAAATTGGCTTTTTACACCAAATTTGTGTAAATTGACTTTTTTACACCAAATTTGTGTAAATTGACTTTTTTAACCAAATTTGTGTAAATTGACTTTTTTACACCAAATTTGTGTAAATTGACTTTTTTACACCAAATTTGTGTAAATTGGCTTTTTACATGAAATTACTCTAAATTGGCTTTTTACACCAAATTTGTGTAAAAAATTTTTTACACCAAATTTGTGTAAATTGTTTTTTTTACACCAAATTTGTGTAAATTGGCTTTTTAAACCAAATTTGTGTAAATTGACTTTTTTACACCAAATGTGTGTAATTTTTTTTTTACACCAAATTTGTGTAAATTGTTTTTTTTTACACCAAATTTGTTTAAATTGGCTTTTTAAACCAAATTTGTGTAAATTGTTTTTTTTACACCAAATTTGTGTAAATTGGCTTTTTAAACCAAATTTGTGTAAATTGACTTTTTTACACCAAATTTGTGTAAATTGGCGTTTTAAACCAAATTTGTATAAATTGACTTTTTTACACCAAATTACTCCAAATTGGCTTTTTACAGCACATTTGTGTAAATTGACTTTTTTACACCAAATTTGTGTAAATTGGCTTTTTAAACCAAATTTGTGTAAATTTACTTTTGGAGTGATGAAGGAAGAATTCATACGAGTAGAAACGCTACGGATGGCTAGAAGCCAGAAGGGCTAAATGGAGCAGTGAGCAAACAATAACAGACTTTTTAATTGTATTTGCTTGTTTTGTTTTTGAAACTATTTGCATCATGGCCGTCAGCGAATAAAATTACATGAACAGACGCATCGTTTTATAAGCTGCAGGGTTCAAAGCGTAGGGAAAAAAAACGACTTATAGTGCGGAATTTACGATATAATTATATCTCCGCATAATGTGTTTTGTTATTCTTTGTTACGGGACTTTTTTGTTGTTCATTTAGTTTTAAGATGTGCATTATTTTCACTTTGCCAAGCTATCGTGAGGCCGATCAAAGAGTCTGTTGGTGGAAATGACAAACAGGTTTTTAACGGTGCGCTCCTGATTAGCAGACAAGTTCTTCTCTTAGATCTCAAATATGTTCGCTATTTGTTGTACCTTCTAGTCGTTTTTTCTCCCATGACTTGTAAACCTCACTCGGTCTATTTATGTCAAACTTTATAATAACACCTTTTAGTTTTTTGGGTTTTTTTGTTTGTTTTTTTTGTCATAAAAAAATACAATCATGTGTGCTTACGGACTGTATCCCTTGCAGACTGTATTGATATATATTGATATATAATGTAGGAAGCAGAATATTAATAACAGAAAGAAACAACCCTTTTGTGTGAATGAGTGTAAATGGGGGAGGGAGGTTTTTTGGGTTGGTGCACTAATTGTAAGTGTATCTTGTGTTTTTATGTTGATTTAATTTTTAAAAAAAAAAATATATATATATATATATATTAGGGATGTCCGATAATATCGGTCTGCCGATAGTATCGGCCGATAAATGCGTTAAAATGTAATATCGGAAATTATCGGTATCGTTTTTTTTATTATCTGTATCGTTTTTTTTTGTTTTTTTTTAATTTTTATTAAATCAACATAAAAAACACAAGATACACTTACAATTAGTGCACCAACCCAAAAAACCTCCCTCCCCCCATTTCTTTCTGTTATCAATATTCTGCTTCCTACATTATAAATCAATATATATCAATAAAGTCTGCAGGGATACAGTCCGTAAGCACACATGATTGTGCGTGCTGCTGCTCCACAATCATGTGTGCTTACGGACTGTATCCCTGCAGACTTTATTGATCTATATTGATATAGAATGTATATATCATGTTTTTTATGTTGATTTCATTTAAAAAAAAAAAATAATAATAATAATAATAATAATAATAATAATTCTTGTGCGGCCACTTGGGGGCCACTGCATTAAGGCACTTTCAATTAGAGCTGGGCGATATGGCCGAAAACTATCTCGATGTAAATGTTTTATATTGGTCAATATAGATAATTATTCATATTTTTATGACTTATGG